>NC_090193.1:20762907-20900407 GCF_024679245.1 Pseudorasbora parva | reverse complement strand
TGGGACGGGTAAGTTTAAGGGTAAAGTTAGAGACAGGTGTGGTGGGACGGGTAAGTTTAAGGGTAAAGTTAGAGACAGGTGTGGTGGGACGGGTAAGTTTAAGGGTAAAGTTAGAGACAGGTGTGGTGGGATGGGTAAGTTTAAGGGTAAAGTTAGAGACAGGTGTGGTGGGACGGGTAAGTTTAAGGGTAAAGTTAGGGACAGGTGTGGTGGGTTGGGTAAGTTTAAGGGTAAAGTTAGAGACAGCTGTGGTGGGATGGGTAAGTTTAAGGGTAAAGTTAGGGACAGGTGTGGTGGGACGGGTAAGTTTAAGGGTAAAGTTAGGGACAGGTGTGGTGGGACGGGTAAGTTTAAGGGTAAAGTTAGAGACAGCTGTGGTGGGATGGGTAAGTTTAAGGGTAAAGTTAGGGACAGGTGTGGTGGGTTGGGTAAGTTTAAGGGTAAAGTTAGAGACAGCTGTGGTGGGATGGGTAAGTTTAAGGGTAAAGTTAGGGACAGCTGTGGTGGGATGGGTAAGTTTAAGGGTAAAGTTAGAGACAGGTGTGGTGGGATGGGTAAGTTTAAGGGTAAAGTTAGAGACAGGTGTGGTGGGATGGGTAAGTTTAAGGGTAAAGTTAGAGACAGGTGTGGTGGGATGGGTAAGTTTAGGGGTAAAGTTAGGGACAGGTGTGGTGGGTTGGGTAAGTTTAAGGGTAGAGTTAGGGACAGGTGTGTTGGGATGGGTAAGTTTAAGGGTAGGATTAGGTGTAAACAGGTGTAAATTAGGTGTAATTACAGATGTAATTGCATGCAAGTAATTAAAAATGTTTTTTAGTACAATGTAAAAACGTACACAGTAAGTGCATTGTATCAAATGATTAATTAAAATGTTAGTACATAGTAGTCAAGGAAACCTAATATAAAGCTGGTCCAATTAATTTAACTAATTTAACACTGTACATTGACAGCCCTATACCCTTAGTGCACTCATTGTCATCAAACGAGTTCCCTCAGAGTCACAAAATGTCTGCCCTTTTGGTACTGACACGCCAGCCAGTTATTGACAGCAGAAAGACATGCTTCTTGATAAATCGCACAAAGGCACACTCGCCTCGCGCTGTCAGAATATATCAATCGCCTGGCTGCCCCATCAGCTCAAGGTAATGGCGTTTAGCTCGACACCCAGATGCGTCCGCCACAGGGATAGAGACAGTTAGCCATGCTTGAAATCTTATTTGATTTCAGGCTGATCTGAGATTTATTACTCTGAGACCATCATAACAGCGCCTTAAAATCCAGAACAAGATGGCTATGGTGGAACGCCGAGCGGTTAATTCCAGTGTTGCGGTCCTGGAGGAGAAGCCGCGAAAAAAATCTCACGATTATCCCCGGAGTCTGCTCACTGTGCTTAATGGCGCAGTGGAGAATTTTACAAATGACTTTTGCTGCCAAGTGTGTAAAAAGAGCCCCACACAGAAAAAGGCTTATTCAGATGCATTTAAGCTATTCATAGTGCACAAATATTGCATGCACTGTTTGGTCGTTTATTAGCTTATAATGCCACTTAACAACCAATCTTTTTCACTCTATGAGATCATTTTTTTTGTGGGTTGTCAGTTGCTGTAGTCTCAAGGGCCGGAGATGTGTGAGATGAAGTTGCCCGAGTGTCCAAGATGTGACGCCTGCCTGTGTGTGAGAAAGGTGCAAGACATGAAAGATAGCGTGAGACCTCAATCTTTGATTTGGCTGCATGATTTCTCTGCACAGTTTTTTTTTTTAAATCCAGGGAATTGCTCATCAACCGTTAAAGGGTTGCAATGTACGCTAGTGTATCAGTGCTACTTAGGAAGGAAGTGGGGTTGCGTGTGCTTGGTGCTCCTGTCTTTCCTGTGACTCTATTATGCCAGTAGGAGGCAGTATGGCCTTTGTTCTTGGTTTTTTGGTGGTGATGGTGAGTCTTCCCATGAGTGCTGAGCCTCCAACCTCTCGCTTCTCTGCACACTAACAAGGCACACACAACCCACACACATGCTGTGCTTACAAGTAAGTTGACTTAGTTTTTTTATATACAGGAGCACAAATGTTTTATATTTATAATTGGGATATTCACACTTGAAATCACATTTAACCATTCTGCACTTTTAAATATAAGTTCCAATTAGCATCAAAATGGTAGTGACTGATTTCATGTAAACGATTACAGGTAGTTTTTAAGATTTTTTCCACCCAGAAACTCATAAGTGGCTCTAATGATGCAACTGTGACTCTAATGCTTTTTTGACAATGTGTCCTTTAACCGATACGCCTAGTATATAGGTCGTAATACGACCCATAGGAGCGTTTTCTAAAGTTGCACCCCTATCGACAATATTTTAGTTAATTAAATATGATGCACAGGAGCGTTTTCTAAAGTTGTGCTCCTATTGACAGCAGGACACTTTCATTTCAAAGCATTTTTCCCTTTTATCTGCTTAATATTTCTGGGTTTGCATAGCTCAGTTGGTAAAGCATTGCACTATACAATACAACAACATGTGATCATGCGATCGTGAGTTTGATCCCAGAGAACGCATGTGCTCATAAAGTGTGTGTGCACTATAAATCACTGGGTAGGTTTAGGGATGGGGTGGGTGTAGTTGTAAATAAAAAAATATATATATTTTTGTTAAATGGAAATATGACAAATGGTGGTAAAAACTGTATTAAAGCTACACTGTGTAACTTTTTTAGTTTATTCTTAGCTAAAAACACAGCCTAGTTCTTTCAAAAATATATGTGCACATTAATGTATATTTACTTCTTTCAAGTAATAAAGTATTCTCATAAGTTTGTAATATGCCATTGAAAATACATACGGATGAGGGGTTTGAATGCTGGTTGCCATGTTGCCCCTCCATCTTGAAAGTACATTAGAAGGACATAGCCATAAATTCAAGCTTCGCCTTTCGTGTTTTAACACTCGATGGCACCGTGTCGAATGTGAAGAGGGGGATTGTCATGTTAATCTTGGACTAAATCAGCCACCGTAGGATACCTTTACACCGCTAGATGGGGAAAAATATCACACAGTGTAGCTTTAAAATGAACACGGATTTTGATTGGTAACGACAGTCTTGCCTCATGAAATGAAGTCAGACGTAACACGACACTGTCATTATTTTTATGCCAGCTAGAGGGCGCATGACTTTATGTAAATATAGGTCGTAATAAGGTGCTTGAAAAACGACCTATAGAGTCGTATTTTTTTGGAGGACAAATTGTTTTTTGAATAGCACAATATATATATATATATATATATATATATATATATATATATATATATATATATATATATATATATATATATATATATATATATATATATATATATATATATATATGTACAGTTAGTCTATACAGTAGATTAACTTTTAAAAAGTTGGCGTTGGAAAGAAAAGCCTCTTATGCTCACCAAGGATACATTTATTTGATCAAAAATACTGGTATTAAATACTGAGGTATTACACTATATATTATTACAATTTAAAATAAATGTTTATTTAAATGTATTTTAAAGTGCCGCTATTATGCTATTTTAAAGGATCTTATTTTTGTTTTGGTGGTCTCCTACAACAGGTTTACATGCATCAAAAGTAAAAAAAAAGACACATTTTCTTACAATATACGTACATTGCACATCACATTTTTCAGTGATTCTCAAACAACTCAATGAATGAATCAGTGTCTCTAAATCCCTCCTTTCTGTGAGCCTACTTCAGCTCTAGAGGCTTCCTCAGTCCTCAGCGATTGTACACACTGTAAAGACAGTAGCGATGGCGTTGATTTTACCCATCCAAGCGGAAGTCTGATAATGAAACATTGGAAAAACTAGTGATTCAACACAAACCTCCATCGCAAGGATACGTACGCTGCTCATGTTGAGGTAGATTATGAAATTTTGCAACTGTAATTACAAGTGTTACAAGCGCATATGATAGCTGAACACTAATCTTGCGTAGTCAGACCTTCAGACTGACGGCAGAATGTCTGGACTCTATCGCCCAAGAGGATATTTGACTGACTTGTAACGCAACCGATCACAGTTCGTTCTGTTCCGCGTCATGTTTAGGGGCGTGAAAATGTAAAGTCGATGTCCCTGCAATAACAGACCGGCGTGCATCTTAAATGATTAATTCATAAACATTGTTCAAGCTTACTGCAACAATGGAGCCGCGAACTTCACATACTTTTGAAAATCCAATGTTTAGTTGATCCTGGTAAGCGCTCACTGTCTCAGTTGTGAACAAGACAGCGTTCTTCTTCAATGAGGGAGTTTGGAGTCGCATATTTGTTTCTAGGCAGACAGTAAAAGAACGCAACACACTCGCCTCGTGGACATCCTAGAATTCAACCAATCAGCGAAGACTTTGAAACTCCTGAAGTGTTTCCAGAAAAGTTTGTGTCCGTGGGCGTGACGTCTGAGGCTGAGACTAGCCGAACACTAACGTGAATGACAACGTACAACATAGGCGGGCACTATGCAAATGTATTTTTATTGATGTTGAACCGCAACACAGTGGGATTCGAATTACAAATGACTCGTATATGCAGTTTAGTTCTTTCTTTTGGTAGACAATATGTATTTATCGTGCACTTTTGACTTCACAACTTTGCGGAACGTTTACAGTCACAAACAGCTATATTACACACTACACATGAAAGGGAAAATATATTAAAAAAACATAATAAGGACACTCTAATTATTGTTGTAATGGCATACACTGAAAAAAAGTGTGTTGGATTAACATTATTTAATTGTGTATTTCGGTCCCACATTAATTCATTGCTTTAAACAAACATAATGTGTTCATGTAACTTCAACATCATGGAATGAATACATTTTAAGTTACTCAATTAAGTAGTTTCAAATTGAACTTTATATGACTCCCTGGCATGATTCAGACATTCAATTTCATATATATTCGTCCATCCACTTCAATTGCATATACTTTAATGTTACACAACTTAATTATAATACTGCACTAGCTAGTTCTAGCACTAACTAGCTCCTTCAGCCAAGTCATTATGACATTCGTTGCATTAGTCCACAGACTAAGCAAATGCTCCACTCTTCTCCACAATGGTAACCCACAATAATTTAAATTGTTCTAATAATTCCAACATAATTGAATATTAAACTCTATTAAACACAATCAAGTCTCCCCCTTTCTCATTTTGCTCAGGAATACATTAAAAAAAACAAAAACACGTTTACATATAAAATAACATTTACTCGCTCTTGATTTAGTCATATGCAAATCATGCTGGTAACTAACAAGCCCCACCCAGTTTCAGTTAATGCAACACAAATCATTCATGTAACACAACACAAACAGATTAAGTTTGACTTCAATTTGACTTACATTTAAGTGGATTGAACACAATCAAATTAAGTTTGGACAAAATGTATAGTAATTGTGTTGCTTTAGCTCATTTGTGTGAGCTGAATTTTCAGTAGCCATTAATCCAGTCTTCACATGACCCTTCATAAATCATTCTAATATGGAGCCACTAAATGATAAAGTAAAAAAAAAAAATGTATGGGAGGAAGAAATATCTCAGAAACGTTTTGTGTTCCCCTGAGAAACCTTGTTTCGCTTGCAAAGTGTTTTGTGTTCTTTGCGAGAAAACACAATGTTTCTCAGGGGAATGAAAACATTTTGCAAGCAAAATGCTAAAACATTTTAACAAACTTATATTTTTCCATAATGTCCCAGGACTATCCAATTGCATACAGAGTCATTTGAATAATGCTCTTTTATCATGCCTCTTGTGCAGTAGGAAATACAGAGCAGACTCCCCAGACCAATGTTCAGCCTTGGTCTGGTGATAGCCAGCCAATGATATACCCTCGTTCTTGAAAACCATTAGGTGGTTTTCAACTTGAATCACAATGTTCGCAGTTTTGTTTATTTATTTATTAGATTTCTTATTGTTTATTAGATTTAGCTAGTAATTTTAGTAATGTTAATACATTTCTAATTTTCATACATTTAAAAAAAGTTGTTTTATCATGTTTTATTTGTATTTTTTCAGCTTTATTTCAGGTTTACGTTTTTTTCCCCTTTCAAGTTCTAGCTTAACAAGATTAACACTGCATGCTTCAGATACAAAATCACATATCGCAGACACTTTTTCAGATAAAATTCATAAATGTGCCTCTCATTCCCCCATCCCCTCATCTCCAGAATACAGAGGCACACCATCCATCATTCATTATCTCTCCGATACCCGTGCAGGATCCGACGTGAGGCCCCATGGTGTCAGTCATAGTCACAGTTAGAGATCTGCCCTTATCTGTTGTTTATCCAGCGATGTTGGGGCTGACAGAGACGGAGCGCGTCGGGCTCTCGACTGGCATGTGCATGGGCATCCAGCCTGTAAGCTCATTCTCTCTCATGGACTCCACATACTTCCTCTAATTAAAGCCCAGTCGGCAGGGTCCATGTTGGACAGAGAGGACAGGGTGAATGGGGTAATGTGACTACACATGGAGCCTCAAGGGAAGAAGGTAGAGAGGTGAGTTCAGGAGGAAATTGGAAGAGAAGGAAGAGTAGAAAGAATGAGGCCTCTCTAAGCTGAGGAGCACCACCTTTCCCAGGAGGAAGCTGTCAAACAAACTCCACACCATAGCTGGAAAGGGAGTTCATGGTTTAATGAAATGGAAACCTCTGTGTTTTGTGTGTGCAGAACCACTATGAATGAAGGTGATTATCGTTATTAAAAGATTTCAACATTTAAAATACGTTCACCTCCTCCTAGAGCTCGTAATTACAAATTGCAAGCTGGGAAATTTCGGCTCTTGTATGCGGTCGCTGGACCACCTGACCACTGCAGATTAATTTGGGCAGCCATTCATAATGTTGCCATAGAAATAGAAAATAATTCTCAGCTCAGAGTAGAATGCTATGTTTTGTCATTCTAAAAATTACGGTAATTACGGCATGGTGTAAAATTAGAGTGCACATTAAAATAATACCAGGATTTCATGATTCTTTATTGAATTGCATTTCACTTTAAAACATAAAGTATGGACTGTTTATTAAAGGGATACTCCACCACTTTTTCACATTAAACTATGTTATTCCCTTAACTAAGACAAGTTGATACATACCTCTCTCGTCTCAGTTCGTGCACTTAATCGCTCTGACGCACGGTGACGATCTGATAGCATTTAGCTTAGCCCACTAAGCCCAGTTCATTCACTATGGTACCAAACAGAGATCAAGTTAGAAGCGACCAAACACCTCCACGTTTTCCCTATTTAAATACAGTTACATAAATAGTTGAACAAATAAGTATGATGGCATAAAATAAAACATGGTGCTTTTCTAAATGGATTAAAAAGGAGAACTATAATGTATGGTGGAATAGCACTTCTGAGAGTACTTAGAGTACTTTTTACTGCGCCGAGCTAAACAACACTTCCCATAATTCTTTGTGGCTACAGGATAATAATAAAAGGTGCGTTCACACCATGTCGTAATTACGGGATTAACTAAAAACCGTTCACCTATGCTTGTAATTATAGCTCGTAAACTGGGAGAGCTCCTACTTATACTACATGAGTACTGCAGATTTTTTGTGTCATTGATAGTGTTGCCATAAAAGCACAGTCCGAGGACATGAACAGCTTCAAGTCGAACATCATGTGTTGCCATCTCGAAATTACGGTAATTACATCATGGCATGAACGCAGCAAAACTCAAAAATCGTTACGTACTTCATTCAACATAAACTTAAAGGGTAAGTTTACCCAAAAATGAAAATTCTGTGATTAATTACTTACCCTCATGTCGTTCGACATCCATAAGACCTCAGTTTATCTTCTGAACACAAATGAAGATATTTCTGTTGAAATGCGATGGCTCAGAAAGGCTTTTATTGACACCAATATTATTTCCTCTCTCAAGACCCATAAAAGGCACTAAAGACGCCGTTACAAAGTCCGTCTCACAACAGTAGCTCTACAATAATTTTATGTGCGCAATTTTGTGTGCAAAAAAACTAAATATGACTTATATAGTGATGGGCCGATTTCAAAACAAAGTTTCGAACCGTTATGAATTAGCTTATTGATTCATGATTTGGATCGCTTGTCAAACTGTCAAACTGCTGAATTTACGTGACATTGGTGATCCGAATCATGAATCGATTCATAACCATTCGAATCTTTGGTTTGAAATCGGCCCATCACTATAAGTTGTTATTTAGTTTTTTTTTGTGCTCAAAAACTCATCGCTTCATTAAATTATTGTAGAGCCACTGTAGTGAGACGGACTTTGTAACGACGTCTTTAGTGCCTTTATGGGTCTTGAGAGAGGAAATGACATTGGTGTCAATGAAGGCCTTTCTGAGCCATCGGATTTCAACAGAAATATCTTCATTTGTGTTCTGAAGATGAACGGAGGACTTACAGGTGTCGAACGACATTAGGGTAAGTAATTATTGACAGAATTTACGTTTTTGGGTGAACTAACCCTTTAAACCAAGGCAAAATCTCGATTGATCTTTATTTCATTTTATTTCATTTTTTAGTAAAATCTTATATTTATATTTTATTTCAGAATTTCTTTTTCAATTGCTGAAGGCTATTTTTTTGTAGTTTACAAAAACAACACTAATGTTTCAAATGCAAAATCACACATCACAAACACTTTTTCAGATTAAATTAATGTGTGTGCCTTTTGTTACATCATCACATACTACTATATTTTGTTGCACTAGCGCTGAAAAGCTTTGTCAGTAAATGAAAAAGTTACACTTTATTTCGATAGTCCACTTTTGACATTCTACTAACTATAAGTAACTTTGCAAACAAACATGCCAACTAACTCGCAATAATTTGCCACTACATGTAAAATAACTGTCAGAGCATTAGTAGGGTTAGGGTTGGTAGAATAAGTTGACATGTACTTTCAAAGTTACTTATAGTTAGAAGAATGTCTAAAATGGACTATCAAAATGAAGTGTTGCTTGTGAAAAAAAACAACGCATCCATATAAGCCTAAATCACTTGAAATCTCACTTCAAAAGAAACTTCCAAACTTTCATGTAGTAAGAGGCAATAATATACCTATTGCATGACCTTTCTTTCATTACTTACTGTTGTGTATTAAAGACATGGTGTGCCACGTGAATGTGTTTTAATCTATTCCCAGGCCTTGCTGGTCATTCCATTCACCTTTTATTAAATATCTGACACATTTCAGACTGACCATATAGGCATTTTTATGTTCCACTGCATCGTTTTTCCATTTGTTTTGCCATGTAAATATGCAAAAAATCTATAAAAACAGTTTGGGGTAATTGGCCCTTGGGTCATTCTGTTCTATAATGAATGTTGGCTAGTTATGCCCTAGCCAGGAGAAGGAAGCAAAACATAAATGTTCACCTCAAATCCTTGTCACCTGCTTGCTTTCCCTAGTGACAGCAGGACATATGGTTATGCCACATATAAATAAATCAGTGAACCCAGAGTGACTAGTCACGTTTGTGTTTAAGGAATGCTAATGGTGTTTGAAAACTTCATCTACAATGTGATTTAAATCATTTGGATTTGTTATTTTTCACTGCCATCTGTTTTATAACACATCTAACCATGCCATAATGCATTCGGCCAATTCTTATTACCACATTGCAGCAACAATGAAACATTAATTGATGCTCACACACCTCACTGCATGCAAAGAGGAGTCCGTATTTCTTAGAGACAAATCTTGGCTGTAATTGAGCACTCATGTTAGACTGGCTGTAAAATAAAATCCAATGCTTGAATTATTTATTTTTCGGTCCGAACAGAAGAATAGTGCTGTTTATTATATATGTACTGCTAGGGGAAGTGGGAGAGAGAAAGAGAGAAAATAGGGACCTGCCAGCCCTTTAGATGCTTGTTAGATTCTGTCACTCTCATTAAATATAGATGCTGTTTCTTATATTGGATGAGTTGTTATTATTAATGATTAGGGTTAAATCCACGAGTAAACCTTTAAATAACTTTGTTTATTTACATCTATACACAAATAAAGTTGACATTTACTCTCTTGATCTCTCACACTGTTACTCTGCTTAATGAAAGAGTAGATTTAACATGCTAATCGTGCTAGCTGGGAAACAGAGAAGCAGCATTGACATTTTCTTTTTGTATATACACTATATTACCAAAATAATTGGGACACCCTCCAAATAATTGAATTCAGGTGTTCCAATCACATCCATACACTGTCAAAAAAAAAGGTACATTGCTGTCACTGGGTACAAAACTGAAAAGGTACTAATATGTATCTTTCAGGTACTTTAAAGTACTAATTTGCACTCTTAAAGTACTGATATGTACCCTTTAAAGTACTAATTTGCACTCTTAAAGTACTGATATGTACCCTTTAAGGTACTAATTTGTACCATTTAGGGGTTAGTAAGGTAAAAAGATGTACCTTTTCACTTTTGTACTTTAGGGTACAGCCCCAGTGACAGCACTGTACCTTTTTTTCTGAGAGTGTAGCCACAGGTGTATAAAATCAAACACGGAGACATGCATATGCTTCTACAAACATTTGTGAAAGAATGGGTCACTCTCAGGAGCTCAGTGGATTCAAGCGTGATACCATGATTTGTTGCCACCTGTGGAATAAGCCCATTCCTGACCTCCAAACTTCAGGAGGCCTCCAGATTAGTCCAAGAACAGTGCATAGAGAGCTTCATGGAATAGGTTTCATGCAAAGTGTTGGATGCAGTGGTGTAAAACACAAGTCCAACTTTGTGGGAACAGTTTAGAGATTGCCCCTTCCTGTTCCAATAATATAATATAATATAATATAATATAATATAATATAATATAATATAATATAATATAATATAATATAATATAATTAATATAATTTTTGTCTTGATTTATATTCTCAATAATACTTTAAAATATTACAATTTAAAATTACCACTTTTCTATGGAATCATATTTTTTTTTATTATTCATATAATGATTAATCAAAGCAGACAACTGGAAGTTGAAATGCATGGCTTTGACCCTTTGCGGTAATTTATGCATTCATTTACATTATTAGTTAATATGTTATTAGGGAATTAATACATGATGTCATATTTAATTAATATCAATCTATATATTACTTAAAGGGTTAGTTCACCCAAAAATGTAAATTCTGTCATTAATTACGTTACTCTCATGTCGCTCAACACCTGTAAGTCCTCCGTTCATCTTCTGAACACAAATGAAGATATTTCTGTTGAAATCCGATGGCTCAGAAAGGCTTTCATTGACACCAATGTCATTTCCTCTCTCAAGACCCATAAAGGCACTAAAGACGTTGTTACAAAGTCTGTCTCACTACAGTGGCTCTACAATAATTTTATGAGGCGACAAGAATAGTTTTTGCAAAAAAACTAAATAATGACTTATATAATGATGGGGCGATTTCAAAACAAAGCTCCGACCTGTTATGAATCAGTGTATCGATTCATGATTCGGATCGCGTGTCAAACCGCCAAACTGCTGATGTGACATTGGCGATCCGAATCATGAATCGATACACTGATTCATAACGGTTCGAAGCACATAGAGAAGCAACGGTGGCCAACACAGGACACATATTTCATCGTCTGAGACCGCAGAGAGTAGCTAGCGCTCTGTAGAGCAGTTTGTCCCTTTAGGGCTACTGTAGAAACATGGTGGCGCAAAATGGTTACTTCACTGTAAGGGGACCCACGGGGAATGTAGATAGAAATGGCTCATTGTAAGGTCTAACCCTAACCTTGTGGAAAGCCTTAGAAGAGTTGAAGCTGTTATAACTACATAGGGTTGGCCAACTCCATATTAAACATATAGCCTACTGATTAAGAATGGAATGTCATTAAAGTTAATGTGCATGTAAAGGCAGGCATCCCAAAACTTTTGGCAATATAGTGTATATTGTTATGACAAACATGAGTAGAAAAGTATAAAATATACTTAAAAAAAAATATTTTTCTGCAGCTTCGTACCAAGTGAAGCAGGGAACCTGTGAGGTCGTGGCCATCCACCGGTGCTGTAACAAGAACAAGATCGAGGAACGTTCACAGACCGTCAAGTGCTCCTGTTTCCCAGGTCAGGTGGCCGGCACGACGCGTACTCAGCCATCTTGTGTGGAGGGTAAGCGCTCTTCATGTGTGGATGTTCATTATTTACCTGTTTAACAATACATTTAAAAGGGTAATGAACTGAATTTTTTCATTTTATAATGTTCTCTGAGGTCCACTTATAATGTTACCAAGATTTTTACATCGAAAAACTATTTTCTATCCTGTTTTTGACCCTTTCTTTCAAACACTGTTTTGATGGGCTTGCCGTATTCAAGACTTGGAAGTTATAGCCCACTGCTATGACTGGTAACAGTTTTGCATATTAAAATAAGTAAGTACTTGGAGTTACCACAGTTATAATTGACAAAGGATGACTCGTGTTGTTCCGTGTTGGAATTATATGAATTAATGTACCTTTGTTTGTCACACTGTCGTTCTTATAGGCTATTCATAGTTCATCCTTTTCGATAAAGTGAAAAATGTACAGTATACATGTCATTTACAGTACTGACAAATTACAGAATACTGATCCAAATAACTAGTAATTCCTTTAGTAGAATGTAGTTGTAACACTTGAGTCATTACTATCCAAAACCTTATGAACAAGCTTACAATGATTTCTGTCAATATTAAAGAGTTATAATCATGTTTTTCACTAGTAATTCCTTCTGGAATTAAAGTATTTGGTAATACTTTTAGTCATTAATGGGTTACCATGATATCCACTTTAGAATTAATTATACATTATGCATGTTAATTATGAATCTGTATATAGCATAGACCGTAAAAAAATATGGACGACTCGACATCATCCGTTTCCGCTTGGCAGATTTTAAGCTTTTAGGCGGCCTTGCACGGCGCGGACATCTTGGGACCGAGTCTGCGCAGTAGCGATTTCGGGACCGGAGTTGCGCAGTAGAGCGCAGGAAGTAGAGCAGGAAGTACAAGTCACGATATCAAAAGCCCGCCCACACTCTCGCAGATGCAGAACAATTAATTATGTTGGTGTGAAATAAACAGTTATGGAAATGTAGAAATTAAAGCTAAAGCTCTAATCTGCTCCCAAAAATTTCGAAAAAAGTCTGTTAGTGCCTCAGTGACAACTTCACTCAGAGAAGCCGTCAGTCTCAGCTGTCAATCATGACGTCACATCCCCCGTTTTTATTGCATCAAATAACTAACTCAAACTAAATTTATTTTTAAAACGAACACCTGAAATGAAATCATCGTGATGATAACTGCCTTCAGTGACATAAACTAACTTTGGGGAAAATTTTTTAAAGTGTAATTTTATTATTTAGTTTGCCTCGCGTCCATTAGAAATCACAGAGGGGCGGCTATACTGGGACCGGTCACCGGGGGGCGATCGAGGCGCGAAAGCTTCAGTAAATGAGAGGGAGACTGCAGGCTTGGTATATAGTAATACTGTTCTTCTGGGAGGTATGGAAAAATAGTTACTTATTAGCTAATAGGGAACTACCTCATTCAACTAAGCACTACTTGCTAATTTGTTAATAAGAATTTCCTGTTAGTTAACTCTCTCAGAAGAAAAGGTACAAAAGCTGTCACTGGGGTGGTACCTTTTCAAAAGGTACACTTTTGTTCATTTTTGGTACTAATACATACACTTTATGCACTAATATGTACCTTTAAGGTACCGATATGCACACTTTAGGAGGTACATAAGTGTACCTTTTGAAAAGGTACCGCCCAGTGACAGCTTTTGTATCTTTAACATTTTTTGAATAGTAGTTAGAATGCTAATAGTGTGTTACTCATTTGTTCCTGTGTTAGTCATTAATGAAGGAACAGTATTCTTAAGTGTTACCATATTGGTATAAATGCCCTTTTAACATTTTATAAATAAATGTTAGATCCTTTAACCCTACCCCCAAACCTAAACATATCCATTTAGGATGTAATATTAATTTATGGAGAGAAATGTGTAGGAATTGTGTTTAGTTATACAGAAAAAAACTAACAAGAGTAAACAGTAATTTATTTATCATAAACATGTCAAAAGTGGTGCTAAAAATATTCCAAAATGTCTGATGTGTTTCAGTCGCAGTCCTCTATAGTTTTGTATGAGGTACAGTGCAGAATTTAAGTTATTAATTACTGAAAAATGTTATTGCGATCAACTCCATAAAGGCATGTGCTTTTCATTGAAATCAAATTATCACAGCATGTTACGATAATTATGACGAAGCAGGCGAGAGCCAATGAATGTTTGATATCACTGCCGTAAAATGTGTCGTAAAGCTTCTTGAGGCTGAAATATTTGAATTATGGAGAATGAGATGGGATGAAAAATCATAAGCCAATGCTTTTGCGTTTTAGCGCGAAGGTTTTACGTTTTCCCAGAGAAACTTTGCTTTCGCTCATAAAACCTTTTGCATTCTCCTGAGAAACTCGTAAAACCTTTCTGAGCTCTTTGTAAAGCAAACGTTTTTGAGAGGGAACGCAAAGTTTCTCAGGGGAACGCAAAAGTCATTGACAGATATTTTTTTTTCCATCTCAATTTTTTCTTCTTCATCATTTCCCTTAGGGGCTCTGTACACATAGAAAAATAGGGTGTCAAAATTGTACCTTTAGGGGTACAACAGCTTGTCACTGGGGCAGTACCCTTAAAAGAACCAACGTTGTACCATTTTTGCCACAAAAAGGTTCATAGTAGTACCTTAAGGTACGCATTTGTACTCAAAGGTACTAATATGCACCTTTTAGGAGTAAAACAGGTACAAATATGTTCTTTTAAGGGTACTGCCCCAGCGACAGGCTAAAGGTACAATTTTGACACCCTATTTTTCTGTGTGTAGGATTTGACGTTTACGGTCAAGAATGGCTGAAAATGGAGATTGCTGAATAAAGGCTTGAATTTTGGTCTGTTCGTCACAATCATATGGATTCTAAAGATTTGGATCAATCACAAAATACTAATTCCACATTATACATTACACTCTCATAAAACACAACCGTACACAGTTCCATATTACCACATATTCAGATAGTGTTCTGATCGGCAAAACTATAAAATATTGGACCCATGTACCGCTGGCGGTTTGATGATACAAATTCCTAACGCAGGACAGGCCAGAGACATTTATTAGACAACCGTAACAGGTCGTGATATAAGCAAATTCATATAACTTCTCAAGAGGCTGACTAACAGTCTTTGGCCAAGTAACTAGAAAAACGGCAAACAAGAACAAGCCCATAATAAGCTTAAGCCTAAATAAATCCAAATTTTTGGGGAAATAAGAACAAAATATGGCAAACCGCTGCTCCCTTTATTAACTTTGCAAACTTGATTTATTTATGAGCCAAACACTAACAACAAGCCCAAGAACGCTTATAATAAGTGGGAAAGGCAAGAGTCCTTGTGTTCCGTACTATAATTTAGGAGATTCACTCCTGTATTTAAAAGCGGTTGTCACTCCTGAAACTTTACAGTGTGTATGTAGCCATAGACATAAGAAATATAAAAAAGTAATGTTTAACAAATAATACAATGGCTCAATTCACCTTGGTATTGTCATCTCTCCGATTCTTTAATGTGATCTGCACAGGCTGTTACATTTATATCTGAGATTAATGTCCTGTGACCTCATTTAGCAAAATATTAGGTGTATTTTGATATTATAGCCATTATATGGGTGACAAATGTGGCTACACTTTCCTCCACTCCATCTCTTCTCTATTAGCTAAAGGTTTAGGACAAGAAAGTGCAGTTTGGGTGATGAAGGAGGTTTAAATGTGTCCCTTCGGTCATGCCGTACTCTCTTTAGTTATGAAGGCAAGAGGGCGAATGCTGGCACACATTTTTCTTCTTTGTCTTTTTTGACACTTGAGACAAAAGACCCCAATAGAAAGCAGGGAATGCTTCACCAGGGGAGGTATTCCAATGTTATGACTTTCATGGCTCTCTTTGACTATAGTTCATAATGACAAAAATGGGTTCTATGCACATTTGGTATTTTCCTCAGATGCAAGGCTACAGGACTGGGAATCTGATGTAACTGAAAAAAAAAAAGACTACCAAAAACTTTAAAAAGGATAAAATACATAAACATAGGGACAAATTCACATATTTATTGCTGTTAAGGGACGTTGATTAAATCATTTGAACCAAAGTATCTTTTTATTTTTTTCTTATTTCTTCTTATTAAAATATAATACATATAACAATATATTATCTGTCTTGATTTTTCTAATAATACTGTAAAATATTACAATATTTTATTTAAATTATATAATATTTAATTTATTTATAATATTTAAAATGACAATTTTCTATTGAAACATATTTTAAGTGTACATTTTGGTCACTGCTTACCCAATTTTTTGTCATGTAAAAGTCTGCTAAAATCTGTATAGTCACTTATTATCAATTTGCAAAAAACAACAACAACAGTTGAACAGATAAGTGCTTGACTCTTGCATTGTCAATAAAAGATCTTGACCAAAAATTGATGCACCTCTTGGAAATAAATGTTATTTTTTGTCTTTTTTTCAATTTTTGTTCAAGATCTTGTATTGACAGTGCAAGAGTCCAGCACTGTGGAAATGATTCTACGCTGTATTTTTTTTTTTTTGCTTGTTTTTTGTTGGTTAAACTTAAAAAAGTAAGCCTTAACATTTTGAGTTTATTGAAATAAAAAATTTGAGTTGATACAATGAAGGAAATTTAAAGTTTAAAGAAATGTGTTACTTCAGCACTGGAAAGATGAATATGTATTTAAACTGGGTCATTAATGTAGTAGAAATGTGGAATTATTTTTGAATTTGGTGCCTTCTAGACTGAGAAAAGACAGAAAATGTATTTTTGTCTCATGGGGATGAAAGACTACAATTCCCAGAATGCTTCGCTGCCCTGTGAGGCCATTCCCAAAGCCACCGCTACTAATACTGGATTACAGTGACTGAGTTTGAGTTAAAGAACAGACATTACAATTAAATCCTGAACGTGTGTGTTCAATATAACGATCGAGTTGCCACGTGAGTCTCACACTAACTCAGATTAGGAGTCAGATTACATTTAACTGAGCTGATGAGCTCTCGTGATGAGAGCTGAGGAAATCGCGATCACACTCGCGGCATACATTCACAACGCAAGTTCAGTCTGCCGCACAATCATTTGATTATACTCCAGGGTTTCTAAAGCCATATGCTAATCGCTGAAGTAACCCTTTAATAAAATAGAAACTCAAATATTATTGTATCTGAACCACATAAAAAAATTGATAAATCATGAAAATAGCACTATTTGGCATGTTTCACTTTGTCATTAGAAATAAAACACACACACAATTACCCAATATACATACAAAATCTTTTAATAATATTTGAATAAAGGTTGTCGAATCTCAATTTTTTTTCCAATGTATTAACTCAAAATTTTAATTTCAATGAACTCCAAGGCAACCAGGTAACTTTTTTCTAAATATTTTTTTTTACAGTTTCCACAGAGTCCTCCCAACCATTCTTTTACAGTCTGAGCCTGATGCATGTTAACATTGGCATCCTAAAATATGTTGTTTAATAAATTAAAAGCTATACACTCCATAACATGCTAGAAACATCAAAATTGCATTAATAAACCAACCATTGTCCTTAAGCATTTGCCTATTTAAATCCAAACAACAACTATTTTTTTTGGCCGGTCAGTGTATATTGTTATTACTATTGCTATACGTTTGTAATATTGTATATTTTGTTATTAAATGCAAGTATGTGTATGTTTCTTTTTCGTTTTCTTTTCAAACTATTGGTATACGCACAATGACAGAAAGAGAGTTGGAGAGGCTGTGTGTGTTCTCACATCAGAGGTCATGTTGGCTTTGTGCTATATAAGAGAGAGTCAGTATGATTGACCCGTGTTTTTTTGCAGTGAAGGAGAGAGTGCTGAGGGTCATTTTCCTCTATCAACACTGCTCGATCTCTAGATCCCTCAGGCTATCACTCACCTTCTCCCTCAGGACCACACAGCCCTAGAGAGGGAGGTCACATACTCTCCGCTTCTGCAGCTTCATAAATATCTAATACTCAGCTTACAGTTGGGGAGTAGCTAACTAGAAGTAGTGACACGATTAACTACATTTTTCAGTAGCGTGTCAGTGTCTTAGCAATTGTGTAGCTTTTCCAGAAAGAAGCAATTTTTCCAACAAGTAGTGGTGTAGCATGATAAACTGCTTTATGTCACATTATATGACTTCAATTCAGTGCTAGAGTTCCCATGTGTGTAGCACAAAAATGAAAAAATGTATCAAAGCTGCACAACTTGAACGTTTTTATTAAGAAGAAATGTTCATTAAACAGCAAAATCAGCATGATATCTGAATGATCATGTGACACTGGAGACTGGAGTAATGACTGTAAATAAATAAATAAATTACATTATTAAAATATCTTAAAATAGAAAACAGTCATTTTAAATTGTAATAACATTTCTGAAGGTTACTGTTTTAACTGTATTTATGATCAGATAAATTAAAAGAGGACCCCGACTTTTGAACGATGGTACATTTAGATATTGTTAGCAGCGTTCTAAGGTTACTTTGTACTGTAGCTCATGATTTGGCTGTGATGATTTAACTAGCATGTACGGTAACTTAGCAAGCACATTTTTTGAATGTTCTCATTCAAACATTTAAATCTCAGGGGGTTTTGTCTTGCAAATGTCTCTTTGCACACCATACAGTTTACCTTTAAAAAACAGGTAGTGAGAAATTAATTTAATCTTATTAATACATGCAGTGTACAGTGTGTGTGTGTGTGTGTGTGTGTGTGTGTGTGTGTGTGTGTGTGTGTGTGTGAGAGAGAGAGAGAGAGAGAGAGAGAGAGAGAGAGAGAGAGAGAGAGAGAGAGAGAGAGAGAGAGAGAGAGAGAGAGAGAGAGAGAGAGAGAGAGAGAGAGAGAGAGAGAGAGAGAGAGAGAGAGAGAGAGAGAGAGAGAGAGAGATGGTATGATTAATTGTGATGTTCCTGTTATAAATTACAGGGGAATGTTTGATTGCATATGCTGTATTAGATTTGTTTTGTGTTGTTTCTCTGTTTGTCCATTAGAGGGCACTTTACCCATTCACATATTGTTAAAGCATCAGTGAAAAGACACAGAGCAGCCTTAGAAGAGCTGAAAGAAACCTCATTGAAACCTTCAGAGGATGAGACTTGAACTACACCTTCTTATGGCAAATGAACTAGGATCAAAATTCGATCAATGATGTACTGAGAACGTGGACTTTAAATCTCATTCAATGAGAATGTAATAAATTAGGGATTAAATATCTCTGCCGTCTGATGTATTGGTCCTTTGGTACTCTGTTCTGGCTGGGACCGTATCTCTAGTCACTCCCCTGTGAGCTCTTGAGTCTCTGCAGGCCTCTGTCGACCTGACCATTAAAATCTCATTAGAAGCAGCGATGAGAAGGTGGTGAGAGATTCCCTTTTGGGCGCTCTGTGGGGAGATCTGCTTTACTCTGCATGAGGGCCTCTCTTTCTGCCCTGTGTGCCCGGGATTTCTGTTCTGCTTTGGGGCTTGAGGCGAGCCCCTTCTGAGCCTCTGCCATCTGTGATTTGGGTATCAGTGCTCAGCCACACATCCAGGAACTTCAAGGCTCTTTCCAAGTCCAGCAGCTATAGACATTTGTCTACAGAAAGCTCAATGATTCAAACATAAGCCCAGGTTGATTCTGTGATGAAGCCAGACTGGCTAAACATTACTTATTTCACAGATACTACCCAAACAAATAAACTAATTACATGAAATAACACTTTTTTTAATGAATAGAGTGATATACATGAAATTAGCACATATGTGTTAAAAGCTGATTGCCAGTGATGGCCATATATATAATGATTAGAACGATAGATGGATGGATGGATGGATGGATGGATGGATGGATGGACGGACGGACGGATGGATGGATGGATGGATGGATGGATAGATAGATAGATAGATAGATAGATAGATAGATAGATAGATAGATAGATAGATAGATAGATAGATAGATAGATAGATAGATAGATAGATAGATAGATAGATAGATAGATAGATAGAACTGATTAAAAAGAGATCTAACAAAACTAGCTTAGTGTCATTATTCAAGCAGTTTGGTCAGAAAAATTTTTTTTTCATCAATTCAACCAATAAAATCTCCTCTAACATAATTGCTTTCAGGAGTTTTTTTGTACGCTATAATTTCCTGCATTGATTTCATCTGCTATTGCTGCGTCCTTGTATAAACATCGGTTTAAACGGTGATGGGTTTCACCAGTGTCTGCACAGAATAGATTAGAAACATGTAAAAGGGAAGGACATATCTTATGTGTCATTTACACCCAGCATGTCCCTTATTCCATATCTTGTGCCAATGTAAGGCTGAAGTTACATTTATGCAGTGGCAGATGTGAAGAAAACCCACGGTGACTTTCTTGATGCACAGCGAGCCGGGTGTCGGATTCGTGAGCTGGAATGCCTGCTGTTTAATAAATAGGTCGTTGGGGTCAGGTGTGTTTCCTGCGCTTCTCTTCTGGCATATCCTTAAGGAGACAAATGTGCTGTTAGCCTGCGGAGACTGATACTGAATTAATATACTGCATTAATGTGTGTCAAAGGCAGAATCTGTAGCTAAGCTGATAGTGTTGTAAATTAGGTCATTTCAAGCTTTGTGCTGCGGAGACAGAGTGCTGGGTAATCTAATAGACGGGTATAAATGGATTTGGATTGATACTAGGGAGTTTTGAGTCTCTGGCGCATAAACCATGTGAGGTGTGTTATCTAGTTGGAATGCACACAGATTGATATACATTATTGTTTAGCAGTCCCATTAATCTCAGGTACTGCAAAATTCACGTTTGTGTTGTGCAAATGTGCGTCTTTGTGAACTTTTTTGTGTACTCGCATTCAATGCATACATTTATTGTAACTTTGATTAATTTTGACAGCTTGTAAGCTTGATTAATTCAAAACCTGCTGAATTCTGGAAACACGAAACATAATTAAATTAGAAGTGTGTAGTTTCTGTTTGCATTTTAGCATGGGTTAGCATTTCAGCCCTTCAAGTTCCATCGTGCTAGCCTGACAAGCCAGACCCACATCAAGATGTTTGGTCTGGAAACTCACCATTGACACGGCTCAATCCGAGGGGCGGGATAAACGGTTTTCTTTCAAACTCCCTCTGCACGGCGTGCACACAATTGGATAGCGCTACAACCAACCAGAGCAATGAAGGTGAAGCAGAGCTCGTTGACAGATTAAACTTTCACACATCTTTAGATTAAACACATCTTCCCTTTTTAAGAATGACTTCAGTGCCGTTATTTGTTCTTTTCTCAGAGAAAAGCTTAACTCCAAGTCTTCCAGAGTCGCGGTTAAAGCTGATTCGAAAGACCACCTTTTCGCCAGTTTCTGTGTTTAGAAGCACGCAAGCGCAACTCTGCCATCATTATGTTAAGCCCCGCCCACCGACTCTATACACGATGTGATTGGCCCATCCAGAGTTTGCCGTTTAAAGCTCAGAAGTGTATTGAGAGTTGCTAGACGACACTCGCGGCAAATTAGATTTGCTGCCGCTACGGTGCGTCTAGATTTCTAGGCTACCATTGTGCTGAAGTCAGTGGGTTTTTTGAACGGGTTTTTGGTTGAATGCATGAAATAAGGTCTGTGGTTGACAGAAGCTTTCTATTCTACTTCTTGTGATTTTTTTTAAGCTTTTGTCTGCGGTTGCTAACAAGTAGCTAACAGGTAAACTCATCTACTCACTGGTCTGCTTTTACAGCCTCGTTGTGTAAAGGTATAATTGTGCTCTTGCAGACTATTCCAACTCAAACTATCAAGGGAATTAAATAAAAGTCTAAAAACAGTTGTCAGAAGCTTATTAGTAGTGACGGTAAAGTCATGCTGTTGTGGTATTGGGGAGAGCGGGGAAAATCCTAAAACTTTGTGACTTTCTCAGTTTGCGTAAATCCACTTGGGGTTCAGTGTATTTTTTACCACATTAATTTCACACGTCTTGTACAATTATGTGTATTTTTTTCCCATTAATACAGTGTGTACTTTTTTTTCTTGAAATACCCTGAAAGAATGGAAGTGAAAAGTGAGATGTGATGGGCACATTGTAAAATGAGCATGTGACAGCTCAAATTTGATCTGATCTTAAAAAAAGAAAAGAAAAACTAAAATATTTTGTCAATACAATACAATATCAACTTTTTCATATAAAATAATGGCTTTTTTAATAATTTAAAGCTACACTGTGTAACTTTTTTAGTTTATTCTTAGCTAAAAACACTTGTTGCCCCTCCATCTTGAAAGTACATTAGCCAAAGAGGGACATACCCGTAAATTCAAGCTTTGCTTTTCGCGCTTTAACACTCGATGGCAGTCATGAACGAGGTCGACCTGGAAGCCATGTTAATCTTGGACTAAATCGGCCACCGTAGGAGTTAAAATGAAATCGGAATTGAGAGGAACAGAAACTAATATTCACTGGATGGTCATATACCTTTACACCGCTAGATGGGGGAAAATATCACACAGCGTAGCTTTAAAATAAACAAATTGTATAATTTTGACAATAAATACACCACAAAATAGCCATACATTATAGTTAAAAACATTATAATAATGAATCATTTTGGAACATTGACTCATTGACTCATTAATCACCTTCTTCTTATGTTTTCTCATTAGAATTCTTTAAGGTATAGGTTAGAATATAAGAGCATGTTTCTAATAGGGGCTCATTACAATGCACCCCACCTGCGCAACTGGGATTTAAACCTAGCTAGAGTCTTTTGCTGTTAAGATCAGCGTTAAAGAAAAATCGTTATTGTTTTTTATCTTTAATCTTTAACAATACACCAAGTTTCGTGACGCTGGCATGTGTGGAAAGTTTTAAACCATGTATGCTACAGCTAGTCCCACGTTAAGTTGTGCCCTGCTCACCTATTTATAGCCTACACTTTTTAACCTTTGCCTATTGTATTTAGGCTTAAAAATTCATAAAAGTTACGTATGTACATGTAAGAATCATGAGCTTATTTTTTGCAATAATTTAAAAATCCTTTTTTTCCCCTAGGGAAGTTGGGTGATGCTAACTTTTGGATTGGTCTTCAAAAACATGTCATCACCGCAGCAATGATGATGGTTTTCAAAGAAGTTTCTCGAAATACGTTTTTTGACCACTGGTTGCCCCGCCCCAAATGAACACCATTGATAGACATAAAAAGAACAATGTTTTGATAGTTTTGATGTTCGAATCAATTTACAAATGGCTTATAGTTGACTAAAGATATGCAAATTTATTTTGTAAAATGTTAAATTTTAAGCACACATATGGTAGATGTTGAAATGCCAATAAACTGATTGTTTTTCTGCTATCTCACACTGTCACATATGCGTCATATTGACAAGAAAATAAGACACTTTCTCAAGATGTTCATCCCATCTTGCTTGCCGCTTTTCTCTCTTGCCAATTTTTCCAATCTGTCCCTCTTTCTCTCCCCCCTCCCGCCAACATTCCTTGCAGACATCGTTTCCTGCAGTTTTCTCAGCCACCACATGATGTCAGTTGTCAGACACATTTTAGACACTTTATACCTCAGAAATGGGGGTAGCAAAAAAAAAAAAAGTTTCTCACATTTGTAGCAATGACACTATCTAAATCCAACAAGGCGCTATACAGGAAATCAAAGCTTAAATTAGTGCCTTCATATCCTGAGATAGGCCTTTCATGACTAGAAATAGAAGGACCATCAGTGGCTTGCAGTTGTCCCTGGCACTTCAGCACTAAAAGCGAGAAAAATCCTTCCAAGTACGTGGGCTTTGGTCAAATTCCATCCAGTTAAATTACTAAATGGTGGAGTGAGAGATTTGGTGAGGAAAAGCTGAAAAGAGGTTCAGACAAAAGTGTCCACAATGGCAAACCTAAAGCCATTTAACTTTTGAAAAGCTTTAGCAGCTGAGCTGGCCTTTTTGTTGGGGGAAGTTTCAAACCCTCAGTCCAAAACATCTGCTCTATGTGCTATAAAATAATTTTCATCAGAGTCTTCAAAGACTTTTTCTTTTTTTACAAAGGGTCAGTTTGAGGTTTATATTCTTAAGATCTCAACAAGATTTTTATTTTTTTATTTTTCAAAGAAGTAAGGCTGCATTTATTTGATTATTCTTTAAACTAGAACTAGACTGAACTATTCTTTAAAGAATAGAAAGGTAACAAGAAAAAACATTTATTTGAAACATAAATATTTTGTCATAATCAATTTAATGCATTCTTATAAAATAACAGTATTCATTTATTTTAAAAAGCACTGAACAGTATACAGTGGGGCAAAAAAGCATTTAGTCAGCAACCAATTGTGCAAGTTCTCCCACTTAAAAAGATGAGAGAGGCTTGTAATTTTCATCATAGGTACACTTCAACTATGAGAGAACAAATTTATTTGCAAATTATATAGTATTTGGTCAATAACAAAAGTAAATCTCAATTCTTTGTTATATACCTTTTGTTGGCAATGACAGAGGTCAGATGTTTTCTGTAAATCACCACAAGGTTTTTACACAGTGTCGCTGGTAGTTTGGCCCATTCCTCCATGCAGATCTCCTCAAGAGTGATGTTTTGGGGTTGTTGCTGGGCAACACAGATTTTTTTAACTCCCTCCAAAGATTTTCTATGGGTTTGAGATCTGGAGACTGGCTAGGCCACTCCAGGACCTTGAAATGGTTTTTACGAAGCCACTCCTTTATTGCCCGGGCAGTGTGTTTGGGATCATTGCCATGCTGAAAGACCCAGACACATTTCAACTTCCTTGCCCTTGCTGATGGAAGGAGGTTTTTACTCAAAATCTCACAATACATGGCCCCATTCATTCTTTCCTTTACACAGATCAGTCATCCTGGTCCCTTTGCAGAAAAATAGCCCAAAGCATGATGTTTCCACCCCCATGCTTCACAGTAAGTATTGTGGAACTCACCATTCTTTCTCCTCCAAGCACGACAAGTAGAGCTTTTACCAACAAGTTCTGTTTTGGTTTCATCTGACCATGTGACATTCTCCCAATCCTCTTCTGGATCATCCAAATGCTCCTTAGCAAACTTCAGACAGGCCTGGACATGTACTGGGTTAAGCCACACGTCTGGCACTGCAGGATTTGAGTACCTGGTGGCGTAGTTTGTTACGGATGCTAGCCTTTGTTACTTTGGTCCCAGCTCTCTGCAGGATTTTTGCCCACCATTCTTGTGATCATTCTGACCCCACGGGGTCAGATCTTGTGGGGATCAAGGGAGATTATTAGTGGTCTTGTTTGTCTTCCATTTTCTTAGAAATACTCCCACAGTTGATTTCTTCACACCAAGCTCCTTACCTATTGCAGATTCAGTCTTCCCAGCCGGATGCAGGTCTCTAAATTTTATTTCTAGTGTCCTTTGACAGCTCTTTGGTCTTGGCCATAGTGGAGTCTGCAGTCTGACTGTTTGAGGTTGTGGACAGGTGTCTTTTATACTGATAACGAGCTTAAGCATGCGCCATTAATACAGTTCATGAGTGGAGGAGCCTCTTAAAGAAGAAGTTACAGGTCTGTGAGAGTCCCAAATCTTGCGTTTTTTTTGTAGGTAACCAAATACTTAATTCAAAACATGCAATATTGATATAGTGTTAATTAAAGGTGAATTGTTTAAATTTTAGCAGCATCTAATGGTGAGGTTGTGAATTGAAACAGGCCACCGATCACCCCTCTCTTTGGAAGCACATAGAGAAGCTATGGTCGACACAGGACAAAGATGTCGTCGTCTGCGCAGAAAGTAGCTAGCGCTCTGTAAAGCAGTTTGTCCGTTATAAGGGCTACTGTAGAAACATGGTGGTGCAAAATGGTGACTTCACTGTTATGGGACTTGCGGGGTATGTAGATAGAAATGGCTCATTCTAAGTAATTAAAAACATAATGGTACATTATGTAAGGTCTTAATGCACAACTGAAAACATACTTATGTATATTATATTGCATTTCTGTCAATAGATCCTCATAAATATTACACACTGCACCTTTAAGGGTGTGACGATATATTGCGATAATGGTAATATTTAAAATGATTTGTACACATATGATAATATGACACGTAAACAGTGTTGGGTAGTAACTGATTACTTGTAATCTGGATTACGTTATCAGATTCCAAAAATGAAGTACTTGCAATTAGATTATATTACATTTTAAAATAATCAAATAATAATAAACTTTTTTATTGATTACATGATTACATGTTATTCTCACAATGGCAGTCAAATATCCCTAATTCATTGATTACTCAACATTGCAATATTGCATATCTACTCAACTTCTCTCTCTAATCAACTTCTGATTAACATGGATTATTTTATTTGTATTTTAATTGGGGAATGCTATTTCATGGATTTGGGTTCCAAATGGGGATAAAAGAAAACAGGTTAAAGTAGTAGTTGTTTATGTAATGCTTATTTATAATACTGTTGAACCTGACAGCATTTTCTCTTTCCTGGATATTTGTTTGGCAGTCAAAGTCAGAGAAAGCTAGATTCTCAATTGTATAAAATGGTGTGTTTTCTATAGATATCGTCATATATTGTTACTGTGAATTCTTTTGGCCACTAAAACCGTGGTGTGAAAAATCTAAAATCTTGACAGCCCTAGTCATGATAAAAGAAAGAGGTGTGTTTTATGTGAATTTAAAGCATCCACAAGAAGCAGACACCCATGAACAAAATTTATCATAACAAGTTTTTGGATGCTAACTCAAATAATACACTCCTTGTTGAGTGCATGTTTATTTAGTCTCACGCCACGCTCACGCAGACAAATTATGGAGAGCTCTCGACTGTAATGAAAACATCCTTTCATAAGGTTGCCATTATATCTAATAATGGCCACATTAATGCTAATTATGCACCCACCAATTCTCTGAACCACTGCAATCAGACATTACAATGTGGGCTTCACACAGATGGAGACACACACACAGACACACGCACGCGCACGCGCACACACACACACCAACACACACACACACACACACACCAACACACGCACACACACACGCACGCAGGCACACATGCTGTATGAACCCCTGCTTTCATGTTCTCTTTCTGTGTAAGGCGTTTACTCACGATGCTTGAGAGGATTTGCGTGTGTTCTTTTGCATAATTCCATTTAAAGCTCATTTTCGCTGTGTATATCCTCTCTCTTCCTATTGTTGAGGACAATGGGCTACTGAGCGTCTCTCTTATGGGCGCACTCATTTCAATGAGCCTCATTTGAACAGGCTATTGATTGGCTTCTCAGAACTGAATGTGGAGTGAACTGGGCTTGGAAGTGACACGGGAGAGCTTGGAGTGCTCAGAGGATGTGAAAAGCAGAGTAGCAAGGACGTTTTCATTTGGTTGCTAGGATCTCTTTTTTTATCTCGGTTTGATACAAATATTAATACTAAAAGTAATTTGTGTAATTCTAAACGTTACACTTGTAAAGACAGGGTTTCACAAACTTTCTTTTTAACTCCAAGGCCCCCCATTGTCTACAATATTAGTAAAAAACATTATATATTTATATAACTTATATATTAATTTGGGGTTTTACTGGATAATAATTTTTAACAATAATTTTATTAATTTTTTCAAATAATTATTATTCACATAAAGTATATTTCAGAGCTTAACATAACTAGAAAAATGTGTATACATACATTATAAAAATGCCCTTTCCAGGTCTAGAAAACATATTTAAAATGAGACGTTGTCATATAGGTAAAAAAAAAAAACGTTGTTGATGGGGTGAATTAAAATAAGAAATACCTTAATTGTTAGTTATTTTAATGCTTGTTTTGTCTTATTTTAAATAATTTTAAGTCATCTTGAAGCCCCCTAGAACCACTGTCCTAAAATATTTTGGCCTACTTAACATACCACCTGAGATTTTAAAGTTAATATTTCAGTAATTTAACACATTTGCATATTAATGGTTCTCTGGTGTTGGTTAATGGTCACATGAGATACAGATACACATGAAATATGTACTCCTTTTTAATGTTTTTTTTATTTTTTATTTTAAAGTTATAAATGTTTTATTTGACTTTTTTTCTTTTCTTATTTGCTTTCTATCAACTCAACCTCCCTGCAGTCCTTTTGCAACCCCCTTTTTGGGAAACCCTTTTTAAGGACAACATTTGTAAATTGATTTGATCTAAATTAAGAAAATTATAGTTATTTCTTGACCTTTTTTATGTATTTTTATCTATATTTGATGAGGAAGTTGAAGAGGTGTGTATTAGTCATAGTCGTTATATTTGGCAGTGCAGTTCAAACCTTTACTGGAAATAAATTAAAAGGATAGTTCACCCAAAAAAGAAAATTCTGCCATCATTTAGTCATGCTGAAGTTGTTCCAAACCTGTATATTTCTTTGTTCTGCTGAACACAAATGGAAGATATTTAGAAGAATGTTTGTAACTAAGCAGATCTCAGCAGTCATTGACAACCATAGTGGGGAAAAAGTACTATGGTAGTCAATCGCTGCCGAGAGCTGCTTGCATTCTTCCAAATATCTTCCTTTATGTTCAACAGAATAAAGAAATTCATAGAGGTGTGGAACAACCTGAGGGTGAGTAAATGACAGAATTTTCATTTTTGGGTAAACTATCCCTTTGAGGCTGTTTACAACAAGGACCATAACTACAGTATAATGACATTTTTAATAATAATTTTAGATCTATGAGAACAGCAGAGTCCACAAAACAACTATAACGATAACAACACAGGAATGATATTGCTGAAATCACTTTCAGAAGGATTTCTCTCATGCTTATAATGAACAGAATGCTACTGTCCTTTGTTGTGGATGCTAATACATTGTTATATTTATCTTTATAGTTATCGTTCTTCATGCAAACAGGCCTTTATTTCATCTGATGCAATTAGGAATGTAATTTCATAATTTTTATTTGTTTACATTTAGTCACGTTTTATTACATTTAAAATGTTCTCTTTGTTCACTGGATTGAAAAAATTGTCAAAATGAAGGAAAATTGATGTTCAATGATACATTAGGCAGAGAGAAATCTATAATTTTCCCAATCTCTCTTACAGCTTCCATCGTGCTGCAGAAGTGGTGGTGCCAAATGCACCCATGTTTGGACGGCGAGGAGTGTAAAGTTCTTCCAGACCTGACTGGTTGGTCCTGCAGCACCGGTAACAAAGTCAAAACCACCAAGGTGAATGAGCCAGAGTTGTATTTTGCTGATGTGGATTATTCGGGCCCTTGAGGAAATCAGAACCACACTGATTAAAGGGATAGTTCACCCAAAAATACAAATTCTATCATTATTAACTCATTTCATTCCAATCACATTAGACTTTGTTTAATTTTTAAAACACAAATTACGATATTTGTAATGAAACCTTAAAGGTTTTTGTCCCTCTATTGAAAATCTAGGAAACCAAAACTTTGAAGATCCGAAAACGGTCATAAAGGTATCATAAAATGAATCCATATGAATCAAGTGAAGAAGTGAAGAGCTCCAATTACTTTGATGAATTTAATCTTTTATTTATAAACACACATACATTGAGAACATTACATAAACACAAAAGCTTGTGCATGCGTCACACACTACAACAAACCACATTACATGTATGATTCCTGGACAAAAAAACACTACACTGTAAAAATATTCAGGTCTCCAACTGAAACTTTCCTAGTGACTGATCACATCTAATTATTTTTGTTGGTTAAATTGAATTTCTGTGAATTAAATTGCATCAATTCACAGAAATTCAATTTGGCCAACGGAAAAATTTAGATGTGATCAGTCACTAGAACATTTTTAACTGGAGACCTGATTTTTTAACAATGTATTGTTGATCAATACTGCGATTTAAATTTCAATCATGATTTTGAAACAATTTTGAATTTTTTTTCCTTACACCCATGCTTGCCTAATTTTTTTTAAAAAGCCAGCTTTATATGCGGTATTTGTGGGCACCATATCTTTGCATAGGCCATTTCTTTATGCGCTAGATTGACGTATTTAACTGATGCGCTCACATCTCACGTCTTTTACAGCATCTCGCATATCACAAGCCATTCTTTATGGCGCTCAAGGTAAAAATAGTTCAGCTTTTAAAAAAACACGTCTCTAGACCTTTTGTGTGAATGAGATTGTGATTTTATTATGATTTTGATTAAATTCACAGTCCTACGCCCTGGACTTTCAGTGGAGGGAAAGAAATCTCTCAGGTTCCATTGAAAATATTTCAAAGATTAACTAATGTCTTGGTTTGGAATGACATGAGGGTGAGTAAATGATGACAGAATTTTAATTTTTGGGCAAACTATCTATTTCAAGCCAGGTTACAGTCTAACACGTGCAGACTCAGGTTGGCACTGAACGTGTCTTTTGCCCATGGTAAGAGAGGCATCTGAGAACTGTTTGTTGCCATAAAAATACATTTTAAACAGACCTTTCTAAGAGCTACTATATATGCCATCAAAACCCTCCGCGGCAGTATTCTCAGAAGGCATTTCTTTGAGGAGTCCTTCTCATAAAGCTTTTTTTTCTCAGGCAAACCATTCTTCAAATAAGCGTTTTGTTGAGGCCTTACTTTTATAAGAGGGTTTTCTGAAGCTCATGAGAGTACAGGAAGTGTTATGAGATAAAATTGTCATATTTAAGATTTGTAAAACAATTAAACATACCTTCTCGGATTTTCAATTGTTTAGATAATACTGGCTTCACAAAAAGTACTTTTACTGTAAGTTATAGGCAAACACATCACTCAAACTTTCTAAAAGAGACTTATTAAAGAATGAGCAAAGCTTGAAGATAAATAACATTTCAGAGTGACTCCACAGAGTTTGTGGCTCAGAGAATAAATCCCTGAAGACTTCAGTTGCACAGAGAAATCTTTTATAGGACAAAGGAGAATTTTCAAAGACTGGGCCTACAAACATGTAGGGACAACATTGTTGGTCCATACTAGCTTTGACTTTAAAATGAACTCATTAGATGTACAATTTGCGCACCGGGGCACCTTCATATCTGAACCTATGGTTCAACACCTCAAAATGTTTATATTCAAGCCAAAAATGTAAATTAATTTGAGATTGGTGAGATGAGGTTTCCATGCAGAAACACAGATTCATGATTGTGGGTTTTCAATACAAAAATCCTTAATCAAATTTGAGTTTAGATATGAGAATTTAAGGCACACTTCTGTTTGTTCAGTGAACGCTGTGGTGTCTGCTGTTTTGTGCAGGTGTGACATGCAGGTGAAGTATTAAAGAAACAACTGTGTCTGAGAACACACAACTGCCATAAGAATAATTGCTTAGAGTTATAAAGTAACAGCAGAACATCTGTTGTGTTCATTAAAATGCATTATGGCAATGAGCTCCACTGAGGCTTTCAAATTAAGAGTCCTAATTAAATTGGTAAGAGGGAGAGACGAGAAATGAATGACGGCTCTGGGTCTTTCATTCAGGATTAATGACTTTGTTTGTTGAGTGTATTATTGGCTGAGCTGACTGTCAGCTGGCTAAGCCCCGCCTTCTTCCACATCAGGAGCGAATGGGCTGCGGCAAGGCACAGATGGGAGGCGAGAGGGAGTGTCTTACTCCATTGAGCATTAGTTCTGTATTTAATAGAGATGGAAATGGGACAGTAACCAGCAGGCTTCAGTGCACATGTCAAAGGAGATTGTGGCAATGCGCCAGGATACATATTGCTTTCTCTCTTTGTCTCTTTTCATCTACGTTCTTTTATCTTTACATTCTTCTCCTGTACCCTCCGCTTAATATCTCTCCTTTTTGTTTTTATTATCCTTTTTCACTGTCTGCCTTTCTACAGCTGCCATATTGCTTAATGTTCCTTTCCAACACTAAAGCAACTAAACGCGCATACTTCAAATATATAGGATATATGGTAACACTTTACAATAAGGTTTCAATGTTAACATTGGTTAACTACATTAGTTAATATGAACACAAAGAACAATACTTCTACAGCATTTATAATCAAAGTTAATGTTAATCTGCAACATGAACATTTTTATTAACTAACATTAACAAAGCTTAAAGGTTTATGAAACCCCTCTTTTTTAGCAGCAGTCAGTTCTCAGCACAATTTTGGTGAGCTGCGAGGGGGACGAGGGGAGACTGACAACACAGAACTACTTCTGATTCAGACAATTTTATTTCACTCTCATTAAACATATCAAAGCTTCCCACAAATGCACGCTGCAAATTACCATTAAACGCAACACAATGGTTCCCTATCTTGAGGGAACTTCCAGCTGCGTCGAAACGCTAGGGGACGCCTCTGTGTACCACGTCATGAAGCACTCGTGTAATCAGTCCAATAGCGGGAAGATACGTCATAGGCGGGTGACGTCATCGACCAGGAAGCTATAAAGCACACCTGGACCAAACAGTCATTAGCTTCTGTGCCTTCACAAAGCGCTCTGTGTGAATGGTATGTCCATTTATTGGGTGTGTGTCAAAAAAGCAAAAGAGAGAATGTCTAGTCAGTTCAGGCGATGTGTCACTCCCTGTCCTCGTTACATCACGGGTGGGGATACACACGACCTGTGTGTAATGTGTTTGGGGCTCGAGCATGCCCAGTCAGCTCTCGAGGGGGTTGGCTGCGAGCATTGCGAGAGACTTCCAATGCGTACATTGAGATCACGCCGGGCACTCTTCAAGGAGAGTGCTTTGGCTCGCGGTCCTCAGGGCTCGGGTCCCGCTGTTGCCGAGGTGCAGCGAAGGCTCGCGTCCTGGGGATCGCAGTTAGATCCCTTACCTAGATGAGAGATTTCTGCCCTCATATACACAGCCTCCTAGAGTTTTCAACCCGTCGACATCCGAATACTCAAATATAAACGCATTGAAGGCTCATGGTTATGCGGCGATGCGTCAGGTGGAAGAGACGCTCGCGAGCAATCTCTCCCCCGAGTCATCATCGTCGCTGCAAGCCCCGCAGCTGCCCACCAAGCCCGTAAGAACGAAATCAGCGCTGGTGGGCAGGGCGTACTCGGCAGCAGGGCAGGCGGCCGCCTGTTTACATACGGTGGCCGTCCTGCAAGCATATAAGACTGATTTGTTGGGGGATATAAATGAGGAAACTGAAGAAGTGGGGAGAGAGAAAATCGCTGAGATTAGACGGGCGGCAGATTTGTCTGTTCGTGCCACCAGGGAGACGGCCAAATCCATCGGCCGCTCTATGGCAGCCCTGGTGGCCACGGAGAGACATCTGTGGTTAAATCTCTCTGATATAAAGGAGAGGGATAAAAAATTCCTAATGGATGCGCCCGTCTCGCCTTCTGCCCTGTTTGGTGACACTGTAACAACGGTCGTCGACCGTTACCAGGAGGCCAGAAGGCAGGCGGCAGCCTTCCAAAAATTTCTCCTCCGAAAATCGTATCCCCCAGGGGCTGCTCTTTCCCGGTGCCATCGGGGGGCCAGTCTGCCAACCCTGCCACCATTGGTGCTTCAGGGGGAGGCGGTCCCCGGTGAACGTATATCTCCATGTCCGCGAGAGGCTGGTTCCCTTAGTAGATTTTCTGGCAGCGTGGAAACTTCTGCCGAATGTCTCAGAATGGGTCCTGCGTACAATAGAAAAAGGGTACAGAATTCAATTCGGGTTACACCCGCCCGTGTTCAACGGGGTTACTGCCACGGTAGTAAGCCCCGAGCAGGCTCTGGTAATGGAACAAGAAGTACAGACTTTTCTGTGAAAAGAGGCTATAGAACGGGTCCCTCCCCACTGCAGAGAGTCAGGGTTTTACAGCTGGTACTTCATAGTTCCAAAGAAGGATGGGGGGTTAAGGCCTATCTTAGATCTGCGTCATCTAAACAGAGCAGTAAAAAGATTAAAATTCAAAATGCTCATGATAAAACAGATTGTGTGTCACATCAGGTCCGAGGACTGGTGCGTCACGATAGACTTAAAAGATGCGTACTTCCACATCTCCATCCTTCCGCAGCACAGACAGTTCCTCAGGTTCGCTTTTGGGGGAAAAGCATACCAATTACCAATATCGAGTGCTGCCATTCGGTCTAGCTTTATCGCCCCGCACTTTCACGAAGTGCGTCGATGCAGCTCTGGCTCCGTTGCGACTCCAGGGCATCCGCGTGCTAAATTACATCAATGATTGGCTAGTGTTAGCACAGTCGAAACAACTGGCGGTTCAGCATTGAGATGCTGTTCTTGCCCACATGAGAGTGTTGGGGCTAAGGTTGAATGAAAAGAAAAGTGTGTTGGCACCTCAGCAGAGCATTACTTTTCTGGGGGTAGTTTGGGACACGAGAACGATGTCGGCTCGGCTATCTCCGCCCAGGATAAAAACGATCCTGAATACCGTCAACCAGATAAAGCTAGGCCAGTCACTCACTGTCAAACACTTTCAAAGAGTGTTGGGTTTGATGGCAGCAGCGTCCAACGTGATACCTTTTGGCCTGCTGTACATGAGACCCTTACAGTGGTGGCTCAGGACCAAGGGGTTCTCCCCGAGGGGAAAACCTTTTCGCTTGATCAAAGTCACGCGGCGCTGCCTACGTGCCTTGGTGAAGTGGAAAGATCCTTGGTTCCTTTCCCAAGGTCCAGTTCTGGGGGCTCCTTGTCGTTGCGTAATGCTAACGACGGATGCCTCCCTAACTGGCTGGGGAGCGGTCATGAGTGGCCGCTCAGCCCAAGGTCTGTGGAGGGGCCGTCAGCTCTCCTGGCACATAAACCAGTTGGAGCTGATGGCTGTGTTTCAATCACTCAAGCACTTCCTCCCAGACTTGCGGGGCCACCATGTGTTAGTTTGTCGCCTGGTGTACGAGCCAGGCTTTGGACCCTGTTAACTGCCCGGTCGGTTCAGTTCTTGAGTTCTTACAAGAAAAATTCTCAGCAGGGTTATCCCCGTCGACTCTGAAAGTATATGTGTCGGCGATATCTGCTTATCATAATCCATTAGATAATGCATCATTAGGGAGACACCCGTGGGTCATGCGTTTCCTCCGTGGTACTTTGAGGCTCAGACCTGCGTCACGCTCGAGGGTGCCTACTTGGGACCTGGCCAAAGTTTTGGAAGGCCTTATGTTGGCTCCCTTCGAGCCATTAGAGGAAGTGTCAGAAAAGTTCCTCACACTAAAAAAGTGTTTCTTCTAGCGATTTCATCACTGAAAAGGGTAGGAGACCTACAGGCTCTATCAGTCGCACCCTCCTGCCTTGAGTTTGCACCAGGAATGGTGAAAGCATTTCTTTTCCTGAGGGAAGGATATGTTCCCAAGGTCCCGACTAATGTGCCGGGACGGGTAATGCTGCAGGCTTTCTGTCCGCCTCCGTACACTAGTCAAGACCAGGAGAAGCTAAATTTGCTATGTCCGGTCAGGGCCCTAGATGCATATGTCCACAGAGCTGCCCTGGGGTGAAAGTCAGAACAGTTGTTCGTGTGTTTTGGGTCCCCGAGCAAGGGAAAAACGGCTTGAAAGCAGACGCTTAGCAAGTGGATAGTCGAGGCTATTTCGCTCGCTTATGAGTCGGCCAGACATCCCTCACCAATGAGGGTCCGCGCCCACTCCACTAGGAGTATGGCTGCCTCTATGGCTCTTATCTCGGGAGTTTCATTGTCAGAGGTATGTGATGCGGCTGGGTGGTCCTCTCCGCATACATTTGTGAGGTTTTACAATCTAGACGTAGCCTCTACACCGGGGTCCTGGGTGTTTCTGGGTTGATTCACACATACAGACATTTGGGACTCTGGCGGCGTGGGTATTGAGGTCCCCTAGCATTTCGACGCAGCTCGAAGTTCCCTCGAGATAGGGAACATCTCAGGTTACGTATGTAACCATGGTTCCCTGAGAGGGAATGAGATGCTGCGTCGCTATGCCATACTCCCGGGATGCCTGTGATCGATTTGTTTGGCTTTTCCAGAAGCTAATGACTGTTTGGTCCGGGTGTGCTTTATAGCTTCCTGGTCAATGACGTCACCCGCCTATGACGTATCTTCCCACTATTGGACTGATTACACGAGTGCTTCATGACGTGGTACGCAGAGGCGTCCCCTAGCGTTTCGACCTCGTTCCCTCTCAGGGAACCGTGGTTACATACGTAACCTGAGACGTTTTCTAAGCACACCGTAAATTGCACAAATATATGCATATCCTGTGACAGCTGGATGCACGAATAAATGCACAGCCGTTCGCATTTGTTCTCTGCATCCGAAATATATATATGAACATGCAGTTCCCAGGGCCATGCACAGACATTTTGAGGGACAGTGGCCCAAACCAAAAAAAGGAACACCTAAGGGTTTGAGTATCATCAAACATTTTACAATAATATTGTACAACCCCAAATCAGAAAAAGTTGGGGCAGTTTGGAAAACGCAAATAAAAAAAGAAAGAAGTGATTTCTAAATTTTCTTTGACTTGTATTTCATTGCAGACAATATGAACATAAAATATTTCATTTCGTTTTGTCCGGTCAACTTCATGTCATTTGTAAATATGCATCCTTTCCTGTCATTCAGACCTGCAACACATTTCAAAAAAAGTTGGAACAGGAGCAATTTAGGGCTAGTAATGAGGTAAAAGGGTTAAATAATGATGTGATTTGAAACAGGTGATGTCAACAGGTGATTGAAATTATGATTTGGTACAAAAGCAGCATCCAAGAAAGATCTAATCCTTTAGGAGCAAAGATGGGCAGAGGATCGCCAGTTTGCCAACAAATACGTGAGAAAATTATTGAAATGTTTAAAAACAATGTTCCTCAAAGAAAGATAGGAAGAGATTTGGATATTTCACATTCAACAGTGCATAACATAATTACAAGATTCAAGGAATCTGGAGGAATTTCAGTGCGTAAAGGACAAGGCCGCAACCCTAAGCTGAACAACCGTGATCTCTGATCCCTCAGGCGGCACTGCATCAAGAATCGTCATTCATCTATAAGCGATATCACCACATGGGCTCAGGACTACTTTGGCAAACCTTTGTCAAGTACCACAATACGTAGTTACATCCACAAATGCCAGTTAAAACTGTACTGTGCCAAAAGGAAGCCTTATGTTAACAGTGTCCAGAAGCGCCGTCGACTTCTCTGGGCTCGGAGGCATCTGGGATGGACCATCACAAAGTGGAAATGTGTACTGTGGTCAGATGAATCAGTATTTCAGGTATTTTTTGGGAGGAATGGACGCTGTGTGCTCCGGACCAAAGAAGAAAAGGATCATCCAGACTGTTACCAGCAACAAGTCCAAAAGCCAGGGTCTGTCATGGTATGGGGTTCTGTCAGTGCCCTTGGCAAAGGTAACTTGCACTTCTGTGAAGGCACCATTAATGCTGAAAAGTACATAGAGATTTTGGAGCATAATATGCTGCCTTCAAGAAGATATCTTTTCCAGGGACGTCCATGCATATTTCAACAAGACAATGCAAAACCACATTCTGCACACATTACAAAGTCCTGGCTGCGGAGGAAAAGGGTACGGGTACTTGACTGGCCTGCCTGCAGTCCCGACCTGTCTCCAATAGAGAATGTGTTGCGCATTTTGAAGCGCAAAATGCGACAACGAAGACCCCGTACTGTTGCCCACCTTAAGACTTGTTTGCAGGAAGAATGGGGCAAAATTACACCTGAGAATGGGGCAAAATTACACCTGAAACACTTCATCACTTGGTGTCTTCAGTCCCTAAACGTCTTTTAAGTGTTGTGAAAAGGAATGGCAACATTACAAAGTGGTAAATGCTTTATTGTCCCAACTTTTTTTGAAATGTGTTGCAGGTGTGAATGACAGGAAAGGATGCATATTTACAAATGACATGAAGTTGACCAGACAAAACATGAAATATTTTGTGTTCATATTGTCTGCAATGAAATACAAGTCAAAGTAATTTTAGAAATCACTACTTTTTTATTTTATTTGCACATTCCATACTGTCCCAACTTTTTCTGATTTGGGGTTGTAAATGCAAATGTTCTTTGCTGCAAATTAAATTTAAAATGCTTTACTGCTAATTAAATTTATGTTGTTGTAATTATGCTTCCGAAAAGTTAATTTGATATCATATTTATTGTTGTTCAAAATGTTGTAGATGTATGTAGCAAATGAGAATCGCTAAAATCATTGTTTATATTTTGAGAGAAGGGTCTTGTTACTGATTTTCAGTTTTTTTAAAAGTAAATATAGCAAAAGTTTTTGAGCAAGTGCAAATTTTGTAAAGGTATGGTATTTGGGGTAAAAGGCACAATAATGAACATGATAATAAAAAGCAGGCTGACAACACCATCATATAATAAAAAATATATGTATTTGTTAGACTACTACTATATAGTATTATGGAATCTCATTCAATTCTTTCAGAATCTTTACTTTAAAAAATCTGTATTTTTAAAATATATTTTTATAATTAAAATGTTAATTATATTGAACAATAATTACAGTGTCATATAATTAATGTCATCAAAAAGTTGATTTATTTCACTAATTTCATTCAAAAAGTGACTCTTGTATATTATATTCATTCATTTCACACATACTGATATATTTCAAATGTTTATTTCTTTTAATTTGGATGATTATAACTAACAACCAAGGAAAATCCTAAATTCAGTTTGTCAGAAAATTAGAATATTGTGAAAAGGTTCAATATAGAGGGAATGCATCGACGTCACTTTCCCGCCGGAACACGCCCCCTCAGTCGGGGCTGAGTGGAAGAAGAGCTGCAGCGTGACCGCAGCTTTTAGAGGAAAGTATAGCAAACAATTGTCAGTTTAAACTAAAGGTTGGTCTCGATATAGTTGTCCTTACAACTACCACAGATTCAGTGATCCATGGATAATGACATGCAGCCAGGAATCATGTTTTCCTGACATTTTATGAGCCTGATTTCGACATGATTATTTACTGATCAGTTATCAAATTTTTTGAGTGAATCCTGCTTGTATATGTGGATGGGTCAGTGTATTGAAGTGTATATGGCCGCTTGTCACGAATGGAAAACAAGTTTTATTCAAATTCTGAATATAAGACCTATTAATAAAAAATAAAAAAATAATTATATTGTCCAGACAGCGCGCAAAGAGTGCTCCCTTTATAATCACTAAAAGCTGTCACTCATTCAATAAACGCTATCTCACAGATTTCCGCAGTGAAGCTGGTATACAATGAATCTCTTATTTTCCCAATGTCTGCACTTACAGAGTACAGAGCATGTTAATTGAACTCAGCACCCGGACAAACAAACACTCGAGCGGTGAGTGGATTCCAAGTTCAAGACCTGTGATTGGGCAACTGTGTTGTAGATATCAACAAACATGTCTGTGATTGGCTACATTACTCACCGAGGCGAAAACGTGTTGGAAATGTAATCATTTCACGAGTGCAAATACAGATACACTCTGGATCATTTGCTAGCTCCTTTTCGCTAATTATATGCTTTTCTTATGAAGGATTACATATCCTAGATAAGCAGTTATGGGCAGCGTTTCCCTCTTAAAGCAGAAGCAGCAGCAGGTTGGTGGTTTGATTGAGAAAATTGCACACTATTATCAAGTCCGTCTCAAGCTCGGAACAGCGATGTCCATTGGGTCAGCGGACATACCTTCAGGTGCCGGGCCTGGTTTTGTGTGTTTTCACTGCATTCATGCTGTAAACCAGCGCGGCCTCTCAGTCTTTCTGCCACTCAGCGGGGGCGTAATCATAGTCGCTCCAGCTATCAGTGACGTCATGTGCATTCCCTCCTTTGAAGACAACTGGTGCCACACTCTAATCAGCTAATTAACTTAAAACACCTGCAAAGGCCTTTAAATGGTCTCTCAGTCTAGTTCTGTAGGCTACACAATCATGGAGAAGACTGCTGACAACTTTTAGGATTTTTTGTGGAGTTATGCTTCTGTAAAAGCCATTTCCTATCCATAGTTAAGATAGGATTATGCATTTAAGAAATGTCATTCTGTAATAGACTTTGTCCTAAATTTGGTCCTAACTCAAATTGCCAGGGTTACCAAACAGATAAGACAGGATTCTAAAGTTAAGATCTTTCTGTAATACGCCCCCAGGAGCAAAATATTACAAACAAAAATACAAAAACAAACTACCAAATTACTAATTCTGCAGGTCAACCACTGTCTTTAATGTCCACAGAGAGCAGCCACTGCCACAGAATGTAAAGCTTGGAACATACTCTGCAAGAACAAAGAAATTTGTTCGTTTTCTCACGGTGGCAAGAACAAGAACAAAGTTCGTTCAGGCCAGTACATTCATACTTCACGAGAAAAGCAGGTGCCGATCATCTGCGTTTCTCTGCAATAACCACGCCCACTTTAAATGTCTGACCAATCACACAATAGTTCTCGGAAACCCGCAAGAAAAAAGTTCTGCTCAGGCGATGTATTGAGAACAAGCTGCAAGAACTCCCAAACCAGGGCTGCGAGAAAAAAATGACGTCATTTTGTTCTCGCAGCCCTAGGAGCAAGAACTTTTTTCTCTATTCTTGCTGAGTATGTTGCAGCCTTACTGTGCGTTCACACCGCCGGCGGCGAGAGCGTCAAGCTGGCCGGAAGTCATTCATTTTCAATGGGAGCCGGGCGGCGAGCTCCGGCGAGAGCGGCGCGGCGCGTCTTGGACGATTTGGGCGTCGAGGAGAGTTGAAATCAGCTCAACTTTATGGTAATGAGCTATGACGCGGTTCGGCGGCAACAGGCGGCAACCAGTCAGAATGTAGAAGTGCTCCGCTTGAGAGAAATCCAGAGAACGCAGGCCTGTAAACTTTGGTTCCGACCACATTAGTTCCCAAGCAATTTGTAGGAAAGGTTGATCATTGCTGTGCGGGTTTCCCTATCATTTATGACAAGATCATTCATAGTGATGTGTAATTTGTTAAGAAGTCGCGCAACACTATTTTATAGGCGCTAGAACGCTCGTTGTTCAGCAGGTGTGCAATTAATTCTTACTTTCACATTTAAACGATTTCATGAAGTTAATTTATACCCTACTTGTGGTCAGTATATCCATCAACATGCTTGTTTGATTTGCGGCCTCTTTAAATACAGTTTAAAAAAAGAAAAAACATTCGATCTACGTCAGAGCGGCAGCACGTCCACGGAGCTTTCTACAGCGTCGTTGTCAGGGCGGCAAGAGCGAATTTTGACGCTCTCGCCGGCGGCGGTGTGAACGCACGGTTAAGTGATGCTGCAGAGCGAGTGGGAAAACATGGAGTGGATTGACAGAATTAGTGGATTTTAGAGGAACACAACACTTTTATGGGAATCCTCCAATACTTTGGGCGTGAGGGAGGGAAGAGGACAAGAGAGGGACAAGAGTGGCACCTCAGCGAATGGGGGCAGAAGGGGGCAGTGGCTATAGCCACCGGGCCACCCCCCTGTGCACGGCCCTGTCTATAACCCTTTCAGTACAGTAAAGTAAAAAAAGAGATTTTGTGCTCCCCAAGGAACTTAAATGAAGCAGCGGTATCAAGGCCCTGTCCACACTCCCGCAGAATCGGTTTGCAGAGTTTACTGCAGAACAGCTCATGTCGGTGTGACATAAACAGTTATGGAAATGTAGATATTAAAGTTCAAGCTCCAATCTCCTCTTGAAAAATCCTGATAAAAAATCAGCTGGTGCCTCAGTGACTACTTTACTCAGAGAAGCTGTCAATCATGATGCCCCACTCCCGATTTTATAGCATCATATAACTAACTAAAATGACTCGGTTACTAACGTAACCTCAGTTCCCTGAGAGACGGAAACGTCTTTTGCTTAAATTATTTTACGCTTATGGAAAAACTAATTTCCTAGAGAATATTGAAGCCAAATATTTTCCTTAATTTGTATATGTAAAATGCAACTGCACAAACCTATGGCGAGGCAGCTGAGGTGTGCGGTGAAAAATCAGGTCAATTCCCGCCATAGCGCGTGACCCTGCCAGAATGTGGGTGGCCTACGACTATAAAAGCCCATGTTACGCCATATGATGTTAGGATAAATCAACTGAAGTGACCACCTGATCTAAGCACAATAGCTTGGCAGGTTACACAATACTCGTTCCCTTCTCTCAAAGAACCGAGGTTAGGTTAGTAACTGAGTAATTCCCTTTTGAGAGTACTCTCGCATAGTATAAGTTAGCTTACGCTTATGGGAACCCAATTTAAAATGCTGTGTTTTCTTAAAAACTTTGCCCCATAACCGTGTCTTGGTTTGAGGACCACTCTGGAGTCATTAGGTCCAAACTCAAGGCAGGGAATGCTCACCGAGAGCACATGTAAATCACCAATTTGCTTGACTGAAGCTAGTGCCAGGAAGAGAGCAGTTTTCATCGAACAGTTCTTCAGGCTCAAAGACTGAAGTGATTCAAATGGGGCACCTTTCATGGCCTTCAGGAACGTGGAAAGGTCCTATATAGGAACCGATGGGGGTCAAGGCGGGTTCAGCCTCCTAGCTCCTCTGAGGAAGTGCATGATTATGTCACTTCCCCCCAGTGACTGGCCGCATGAGCGTGAAATAATGCTATGGCCACCACATAAACTTTAAGCATGGAAAGTGGCTCCTCAGCGGTATCAGCCACAGGGTTGTTTCTAGCAGCTGAGTCAACTCGGAGAACCATAGTTGGTTCCTTCAAAGAGGGGCTATTAGAAGCACTGCACACTTGCTCTCCCTGATCTGTTTGATGGCCTGAGTTAACCTCGCAATCGTAGACAAAATCTCTTCAAGAAAAATGCTGAGCAATGAGCATTGTCTTCTGAGCCGATGAGATCAACCTTTGCCTTGCCAAAGATGCTCCAAATTAACTGAACCATTTGTGGGTGAAGAGACCAGTCCCTTGGGGGGAATTTTGTCTCTGGATAACATATCTGGGCCCTGGTTCAGAATGCCTGGCATATGCACTGCCCTTAGTAAGCGCAGGTTGTGCTGAGCCCATAAAAAGAGGCGTTTGGCCATGGTGTAGCAGGTTACTTGACCTGAGTCCACCGTGGCGATATACATAGGATACCACTGGATACAACTGACATGTTGTCTATTCAGACCATGGTGAGCCTTTATGTATGGGAGGAAAGCTCCTAGCAACAGATCGACCACTCTCATCTCTGGACAGTTTATGTGCAGCTGCCTCTTCGAGCTTGACCAAAGGCCTTTGTGCAGGGCACCCCCACCCTAGGTTGGATGCATCTGTTGAGATCACGTTTTACTTCAAGCCAATGCCCATACTCACGCCAGACCGGTACCAGTTGGCTGCTTTCCAAGGAGCCAGAACCTTGATAAAGCCATGGTTCACTTTAATGCATAAGTGGTCTGATCACCACACGTGAGCTGGGAAGCAAGGTTTTAACCAGTGCTGAAGGGGACATGTACAGTAGACCCCGTTCTGAGTTTTGCTGATGCTGAGGCCATGAGGCCTAACATCCTCTGAAAATGTTTGAGAGGAGTGTAAGTGCTTTGAATGATGCTGCTAGGCGCTTGATAGTGAGCACACGTTCTATGACGTAGAAAAGATGTAGGGTCTGTTCCCAGAAAAGAAATATTATGTGTGGGGTGCTAGAGATAGTCTGAATGGTAGGACTGTGTATTGATAAGCCTGACCCTCAAAGGTGAACCACAAGAATGGTCTGTGGCAGGGGTGCTATCCGAATGTGAACGTAAGCTTCTTTCAGATCCACTGTGACAAACCAGTCCCCTGGGTGAGTTTGCATGAGGATTTGTTTTGTTGTCAACATTCAGCGCTCTGTAATTTCTACATTACGCCAACCTTTTCTGGAATGAGGAAGTAGCGACTGTAAAAGCATGACTTTCTTTCTAAGGGGACAGTTTTCACCACCAGTGGCAAGTGACTCATGTCGCTCCTCACCGATGTCTCTACCATGGCACCAAAGCGTGGGGGTCTACGAGCAAACTGTAGAGTGTAACCTCGTTTTATTATGTTCAACACCCATTCTGATATACCAGGATGGCCTCCCAGGCCTGTAGGGCCGACAACACCATGTCATTGCACTCGGTGGAGCTGCCCTTTAGAGAGTGCAGCTTCAGTGTGGTCACATGACACACAATGATGAAGCCAGCTGAAGAGAGGGAATCATGAGGCATTTGAAACAACGCCTGCTCTTTTGTGAGTTTGTGTGTTGCAGCGGAAAAGAAGACAGCTTAGAAAAGAACATACAGTATGTATGCAGCACACCGCATGGTGCAGTAGAAACAGCAGACAGAAGGCGGAGTCCGGTGAAGACAGGAAACCGGCATCCTCAGAACTGCAAAGCAGGTGGCTCGTTTCACTGAAGGCCTTTTAACAGTGACTTCTCAAATCCGGAGGTCAGCGAAGGTAACTAAACTGAAGGAGATTTAATCTGAAATCCTATATTGTAATATGGGCTTGAACACACGCGTGTTCAGCTGCACTGCGTTTTACATGTATAAAAAGTAAGGATACATTTTGGCTTAAATATTATTGAGAAAATGAGTTTTCCCATAAGCATAAGCCTACTTATGCAATACGAGAACACTCTCAGAACTTATTTGAAAACTTAATACGTAATAACTACCTAACATGGCAGAATCCATCTTTAAAAATATTTGAAGTATAATTTCATTGGTTAGAATGTCTAACATCCCATTACATTAGAGCAGGGGTCCCCAGACTCGGTCCTGGAGGGCTGCTGTCCTGCAGAGTTTAGCTCCAACCCCAATTAAACACACCTGAAACACCTAATCAATGTATAACTAGGTCCTATAAAGGCATTAATGAGCTGTTTCAGGTGTGTTTGATTGGGGTTGGAGCTAAACTCTGCAGGACAGCGGCCCTCTAGGACCCCTGCATTAGAGGGTGGGGTTTATGACCTATACTGGGACCAACCGCTTTTCTATGCCTCTGCTGTGGGCTATCTAGATGCTTTGGTTTCACTTTTCAGACACTTGGTCTCAAACAAAAATTATGGTCTGGATCAAAAATCAACACTATAAGTCCGTTTACATTCACTTCCAGAGGTGTCAAAAGTACTCGCATACATTACTCAAGTGGAAGTATAGATACTAGGGTTTAAAAATACTTCTGTAGAAGTTGAAGTATCAACTCAAGCTTTTTACTTAAGTAAAAGTGTAAAAGTACTGGTTTTCAAAACTACTTAAAGTATAAAAGTAAAAGTAATGTAAGGAAAAAAATGCTATTAAAGACAAAAGCTTAGGCCACACCACAGGGGCCTATAGTGCTCTACCCCACCTCCTCAAAAAACTTTTTTCTAAAGGCCATAATGACTATAATGTTATATTAAGATGTTAATGTTGAAAAAATGTGGGATGCACTGGCTACCTGTTTCAGCCGCATATATACCCATTGAAAATTAATGCATTTTAGTACAATGGACATATACCATATGTGTACCGCTGAGCATTAACATGTTTCCTGAAGCGGAAGATATGATGACTAGTTGCCTATAAGTAATGAATAACCTTTATCGGAATGTAAATGTAGGCTACATGTGTGATCAGTGTTGCCAGATTGAGTCGACGCTTTAGAGCCCTACGGGCCCTGACTTTTTTTACACCCCTAACCTCATACCCACTGTCAGCCGCTGACTGCTTGGTTGTCACTTTAAAAAAAATTAACAAACAAACAAATTATCCAAAAAAAAAATCTAAATTAACTTTAATAAAGAAACTAAACGAAATATAACTACTTGGACATTACAAATAAAGCTGAACTATTTTAATGACTGCAGGAGTGTGTCATAAGAAGGATTGTGCAGGGCCTGTGCAGGGCTCAAAAGTCACCAAAACTGCCAAAATAATGTGATGATATTTTATTGAAGAAGCCACTTTAAGTGCAAACAGTGCCCAATATAAGAGATCGGAAAAAGCACATAATTAACAGGCATTTCACACGTTAAAACACACCACACCCAAAATGTGTAATTCATTGATACTGTACAATAATCCGCCGACAAAAAAATAACAACAATGCGCTTAGCTTTACTCTGACAAAACTACAGTAGGCCTACCCTTGTGAAGTTCATAGGACATGCACTTAGTCCAGTCAAAACTGATTCATCATTGATTCAAACCTCTTTCAGCAGCTGTTGGGGTTGCTAGTTGCAGATGTCCTGAGTGTGTATATTATGACAGGAATCATGATTATACTTATAAAGAGTCTTCGAGTCACAGTGTAATCCAAGTTTGAGAGTTTGTTCACTCTACCGCTCCTTACTGTAGAAACGGCTTGTGTATATATATATACTGTATGTATGCCTCTTTAGCATAGCGATCACTTGAATATACATCTACAACGAGTTATCGCGCTAAAAACCTGGCTGTCATGAATGAGCGCGTCTGTCTGCTGATCGCTGATTGACTGAAAGTGCGTGCTCGTGCGCTGGAACCCGCCCAATCTGTCAACACCGTGTGTGATTTGTGCTTTGAGTCATGTGCAGGCTCGATGGATCGCGTAGTAACCAATAGGGTGTTGGAATGGTATATGTTTACACTTCTCATCCAACCACAATCAAATTCACACTATCAGGATGACGCGATTTATCTGCAGAGTTTTTTTTAAACAAGATGAAATGAAAGAAGAGTAACGAGGCTATTTTTAAAAAGTAAGGAGTAGAAAGTACAGATAATTGCGTGAAAATGTAAGGAGTAGAAGTAAAAAGTAGGCAGAAAAATAATTACTCCAGTAAAGTATAGATACACAGAATTTCTACTTAAGGTAACGAAGTATTTGTACTTCGTTACTTGACACCTCTGTTCACTTCACATTCATTTACATGTTTTCTTCACACAACACGAGTATTTATTGCAGACATTTAATGCCTTGTGAGTAAACAAAGGGTGCCACTTTGAGTGTGCACACAGATGCACAAAATGGCAGACAATTAAACTAATAAAAAAAAAACTTGGTTTGCTTTTTGGTTTGGCACAGCGTGTTAAAAACTGCCCAACCAAAGAGATTGGTGCTTTATTCACGTGCCTGGAACTGCGTAGAAGGCGCTGAAGCAGTAAAACACGAGTTGGTGGTGCTTAAGCACAAAACCCTCCTGCTGAGCACACAGATACCCAAGAAGACAAAGAAGAGGAAGTAGATGCAACAAGGCAAGAAGAATGTAGAGCTGCTGGTCTCTTTGGTGTCTGAACACAAAAAACTTGAGGACAAACGACACGGGTACTACAACAATCTCCATAAGGAGTTATGGAGAGAAAATGCAGAACAAATATGATTAGATGGTGAGTTTCCATCGAACCCTGTTTGATCTGCAATCAAATCAAAAACCCCATCTGCTGTCAGGGAGTGCATTTACACATTCACAACAGAAACCACTTAGATCTGAATACGTCAAAAAACACTTTGACATGTTCAGTGTTTTACATTTATTTTGAGAATTAAAAAAAAAAGGCCAGTAACATGCATACTGCATGCCTAACTAAGTGTGGGATAACCATACCGATTAGCGAATAATCTGAATGAAAATTGTAATTAGTTTTGTTAATGTCATGTAAAAATCTTACTGCGATTAAGACATTACTTGATTACATATTTGGTGCACATGTAAATGTAATCACTGTGAATGTTTACATGATGCCTCAATGCAATAGTGTTTAAACTTCACCTTGAGTAAATGCAATACTACAAACTAATGCAACAAAGCTCAAGGTAACCATAAATAAAAAAGTGGCAGACAATGAAATTAAACAATAAGGTTTGTAAACCCTGTAAATCACATTACTGCTCTGACTAAAGTGCGCACGTGCAGACATACAGCAATTCATGAGTAACGTCAGTTCAGTCATGAAGTTGCAAACACCAAGAAACATGCATATTTTGGGTCAGAGCAGTAATACAAATAAGGTTTACATGGTTATGATCAACAAAATTAAGTACATACTACAATTGGGAGCTTAAACTGCATTGAGCAAAGAGTTGCAGTTAAGTCTCAATAGTGCTGAAAGTCCCAGTATATGGATTTGAAATGCAGAAAAAGCAAATGTCACTTTGCCATAGATTTGAAGAGAACACCTAGGATGCACAGCAGCACGTGCCTGACACCGTTTAAGCTTTTGGGGAACACAACCTTAGTGGGGTCCTGCTGGAGGGACAACCCAGAGTAATTAGGAAACTAGGAAGTCATACAAGAAAAACAAGAGCTACAATTGGTCTCATTGAGTTTTATTAGGCTTAAGCTCCAAAGGAAAAAGCATCCTCATGACTTTTCCAGTGTCCAGTAGCAAGTCAGGGAATCCGCCAAAGGGACTCCTCACTTGTTGGCGAAACCTGTAGATCGAGTGTGACAAGCAAGAGAAGACAGATTTGGGGCTGCGGGGGACAGACTCATGGATACTGGGACATAAAGGGGTATTTAAACCCAGGAGGTACAAAAGGTTGAGGGCCATAAAACTTTGGGTACATTGGATAACCTGTGAATGGGTTAAACGGGGCAGCAGTGGTTGTGGAAGTTGTTGTTGTAGCAGGTGTAGTGGTTACAAATGGGTTCTTGACGTGGTACATGTAGGGATGAAACATTGGGTACCTAGGCAGATGAGGCTGTGGTGCTCCTGGGAAACCTTTAGAAAAGTAATGTGGATAAAACATGGGATACATATGCTGGAACATTTGTTGGCCAGGGGCTTGAGAAGTCGTTGTCGGTGTCGTCGTTGTAGGTGGCACAGTAGGAGGAACACCATGATAGTGTGGATGCCACCAGGGGCTCCCAATCGGGAAAGGGTAAAACATTTGTTGACTGTGAATTAGGTCCTGGGCCACAGAAACAGTAGAGGCAATGGTTGTTGCTGAAGTGGTTGTTGGGGTCAGCGTTGGTTGCATCACAGGACAAGCAAGAATCACTTCCCTGTCACCATACAACAGAGGGAGCATCATGGACGCACCCTGAGGAAGACATGAACCATTAATAGCATACATGTTGAATAAGACCAGTGCACTCAAATAATCATACCTCAGTTTCCCAACAGCTTCCTGTGAACGGCACAGTGACAACCAGTGAACCACCAATAGACTCCAATGTGAGTGAGCATATAGAACGTACTAGAAGCAGAGGCTGCCATGATCCAGCAACTAAAAGGAAAACTAGTGTCAAGCTCACATATACCTCTTAACTTAGATTGAATTCAAATAATTAAGTGACTTGCCTTTAACTTTGACATCACCTGCTCCAACATCAAGTGAGATGATCATGCCAGAAGGGTAGCAGGAGACTGTAGGGAGGCGAGGACTCATGGGACAAGACATTTGCACTGGAGCCCCCATAACAACAAGTGGCAGAACATAACTTCCACCCTGTTAGGAGATTTTTAGGAGGGGGGGGGGGGGGATATTGTGCAAGGCTTCACTTAGTTGGAGCAGAGTTACAGCACACATATTTAGCATGCACACTAACCTGTTGTCTGACATGACAGCCATGGTATGGAGCAACAAGAGAGATATCTCGACGTACTCGCTTCAGTGAGAAACCACAGCTGGCTGGCATTTCAGACAAAGGCACTGGTGACTGGTCTCCTGCAAAAAAACAAACAAGAGTAAAAAGGAAGGAAAAAAAACAACAAAAAAAACTAAAACAGCTTACCTCGATCCACCAGAAAACGCGGCATCCTTAATCCTGGAATGCGCAAGGTCATTGAATCATTTGCACAGTGCACAGAAGAACCCAGGCGTTGCAGCTTAGCTTTAGCAAGGTGGAACCGATCTTTAAAAGAATTCAAATTAAGTTGTAGTTCCCATTTAAAACTAGGTACTTTAAATTAGGATCTCTAATTACCTTCATTTGACTGGTATTCATGAGACTGTTCTGCTGATCTCAGATCAGATACTGCACCTTGAGCACCAATTAAAAGTTTGCCAAACCGGATTGTGCTTTCAGAGACCGCTCCATAAGAAGCATCACCCATTTCAGAAAAGGCCTCAAGGCCAGCACTCAAAGAACTTAACATTATCACAGCCATTATTAAATGCAAGATGCCCTTTGTCCAAGGCATGGTGAGCTTGATGTCCTACCCAAACAACTGCAAAAAATATTATTGAAAGCACCGTAACTACACAAGTTGACCAGCTTAATGACACTCACTGTGCTATTTGTACTCAGTTTTGACTCACTCGCTGATACTGGCAGACCAATCAAATATATTCCTCAATCAGATTGTTGTTTTCACCTGTGCCTCATTAAACTGAGAGTTAGCACAAGGGCTGTGTGCAGAATCGCATACTCTTGAGTGGATACTTAGGGTGCTTCTCAATATCCCTCTTCGTTTCCTTGCTCCTCAGGGCCCGTATTTATCAAGTTTCTTAAAGTGCAATTTTTGGCCCCATTTACACGATGGGAAAACGCAGACATTTCCCTCCGTTTTGCCCTGTTATTTACAAGAAAACGCCGCTTATATTCCTGAAAACAAATATTTCTAAAAACTCCGGCCAAAGTGGAGATTTCTGAAAACGCTGGTTATGTGTTGCCATGTCAACTGGCAGAAACAGGGTTTTAGGTTCTCAAACGTCACATTATGCGCCAGAAAATGCTTATGTCATGTGAGTGCCCTATGTTTAGAGTTTGTTTTTTTTACTTTTGTGCAAACGCTTTTGACCTGTTTGCATTTGCAAACGCAACTGCTGTACATAAAGGAACCTTGCGCCATGTCTGTTGTTTTAAAGGAAACAGGAAGTCGCTTGTGCTATTCATTGTTGTCAACGTTGTGTGCACAATGTTATTTTTGAAAATGGAGTGGGGGAAATATTAGTTTGTATAAATACCCGGCTATGTGTAAATGTGGCCTTGGTCTTAAGTGCTGAAAATTCATGAAATTTACTCCTACTTTCAAACTTAAGTATAAAATAAAGTTATCAAATGTCCTAAAGCTAAGAATCACTGTTACTCTCCCAGTTATTTTAAGAGGGTTTGAGAGGTCTCAAGTGGTTAGGAGTTGCTGGTAGGGGCTTGTGATGGCACTGAGGAGACAGAGATGTGAATCTTTCAGGAGCGGAAGAATGGTTTTAAAATGTTTGTTGATGAGCAGTTCATCAAACAGTATTGTTTGATCAGAGCAGGCTTCATCTTTGTCAGCGCTGGTTAATGTTGGGCTGAACTGCCTTTTATAACATGTTTCCGCTGTTCGACTAATTCAGTGAGCAGTAATGCTTCTTCCTCCCACCAGTTCGGTTTTCTTTTGGGTTAAATCATACAATCCAGGCTTTATAGGGAGGTCAGTGAACAGTAGCCTGACAAGCCAGACCCACATCAAGATGTTTGGTCTGGAAACTCACCATTGACATGGCTCAATCTCCCTTTTAAAGAAAACTTCAGTGCCGTTCTTTGTTCTTTTCTCAGAGAAAAGCTCAACTCCAAGTCTTCCAGAGTCGCAGTCAAAGCTGATTCGAAAGACCGCCGTTCGCCAGTTTTTGTGTTTACTAGTAACACACAAGCGCAACTAGGCCATCATTATGTTAAGCCAAGCCCACTGACTCTATACACAATGGCCCTCATTTATCAATCTTGCGTGGAAATGGGCGTATATGTTGGCGTAAGATTATGCTTACGCTCCTCTCACCGCCTGATTTATGAAACTGTGCGCACCTCTGCAATCCAGGTGTACGCAATACCTGCTCTTGATAAATGCCGTGGATGAAACCGATCGTCATTAGAATAACACGGCCCTATATATTCAAGTCTCTGCCTCCCCCTTGCCCTCATTTTACGCCATGGACAAACAGAAGACGGCAAAGAAGCGAAACTTCTCCAACGTGGAGATCGGGCGCGTCTCAATCATCTTACTAGTCCACTAGTCAGGGCACTGATTAGGACAGAAGTCAATGGGTTGACTCCCTGATCAGTGCCCTGTCTATTGAACTAGTGAGATGATTGAGACGCGCCCATCGAGACAATTACCAGGGAAGTGGAAAAAAGTGAAATTGTTTTATTTGGGAGTTTAAAGAGTGGGATTAAAGGCACCCAAAAATCAAACGAATATGGACCCAAATTACGAGTACTGTTAATAGTGTGGAGGTTAAGAAGCGCATTCCAGCAGTTTAAAGCTGTTTGGATGATAAATTATGCCTACCTCACAGTGCATTATTTTACAGCACATGTTTTGAAACAATTAGCATTTAATTTCGTATCACGGCACATGTATTGGGGTGTACGATATGATGATGTGATGTGGAGTAGCCTACCATTCATTCACATTAATAATTGCATGACAATTTGTAAGATTCTTTTTATTATATTTTTATGATTTTTATTATTAATGACGCTTATTGTTATTTAGAAGAAGAATGTCGTTATTATTTATTTTATTAATATTTAAAAGAAGAAGAATGTAATTTTTATTATTTTGTCAGTCTGAATTATTCAGTCCCAGTCCGTGGTCAGCTGCCGTACAGACTCGCAACTGGAGGAATACATGCCTCAAATGCTTTAGTAGCCTATAGTCACACAAATTAAACATTGAATATGTTGCACAAAAATAAACACCTAAGTTTATAATTACTATGTTGTTTTTGTTTTTTACAGTGGGTCATAATATAGCAGATCTTTATTCAGTGCGTTTTATGGTCTTAGGAATTGTTTTTCTCAAACGTGCGTACACCACCTCCTGAGTTGGCGTAGGATTTGAGCGTGTCGTACGCCAACGTCCATATTGATAAATCTCAAAGTCACCGTGGGTTTGGGTGTACGCAAGGTGTACGCTGGAAATTTGGTGTACGCACTTTTGATAAATGAGGGCCAATGTGATTGGCCTGACCAGGGTTTGGTTTTTAAAGCTCAGACGTGTATTGAAAGTTGCTAGACGATACTCGCGGAATATTAGATTTGCTGCCGCTAGGGTGCGTCTAGATTTCTAGGTGAACAGCACACCCGTTTTAAATTTGTAATTTGTAGGACATGGTGGAAAAGGTGTTTATCTTTCATTTCCAATGTGTATATCATAATGTATTCTCTTGAAAATTCTTCAAGGTGTGTTTTGAATGTACACATTCAGTGTAAGTTTATCTGAGTATTTTCTTGAACGAAATCTGTTCAGTGACGTTAAAGAGAGCGAGGATATATCATTTTACTTGATTCAATTCCTCTGTCCTTGCATCTTTTCCTTGCGTCCTTCCCTTGGATCCTGAAGGGGTGGAGCTAAGGCGTGAGGAAAGAAAGCTAGGAAAGGAAACGAGGATGCACAAATAAAAATTGGGAAGCACCCTCAGAGTACGATTACATGACAATGATGTACTAAAAGCGGAAACGTTTTTTCTTTGTACAGATCACAACGTTATCAAAGCAATCCCCGTTCAAAAAGATCCATGAAAACAATAACACTGTATTATGCAAGTAGACAAGTAGTTGGACAAGTAGTTGGCGATTTCACTTTGTAAAGAAATACGCATGTACGCATTATTTTACTACAACCAAATACACATGTCTAGACTGTGATGGTATTTTTCATTCATTCTGAATTCACAACTAACATTTATTTTTCTTGCAGCCAGGATTAACATTTATGTGCGTTTGAAACCTAAATGTCCCCAGACTTTGGGCAAAATCAGTGTGTCTGAGAGAGCTTTGATTAAAAAATAAAATATATATTTTTTGATCCCACCAGAAGGGTGCATTTCAGAAACAAAGATGTAATACAATTTTAAAACAGGTCAAACACCTGTATCTTTTATACACACATTTATATTATTATTTTGCTCTTGATTCGTTTAAGTAATAAAGTAGAAGTAGACATTAGGATACCTTTAACTAGGGCCATGCACAGACATTTTGAGAAGCAGTGGCCAAACCAAAAAAAAAAAAGGACAACCATATTGTAAACACATTTGTTTGGCTTAAATGCTAATTCAATTTATGTTGTTGTAATTATGCTTAGAAAAAAGTTGATTCTGCCCTAATTTGATATCATATTTAATGAAATGTTGTAGATTTATGTAGCAAATTAGAATAATTGTTAAATATTTTCAGTTTTATTCAAAGTAAATAAAGCAACAGTTTTTCAAGAAGGGCAGATTATGTAAAAGTGTGTGGGGTGTCTTTTTTAAATATATATTTTAAATATAGTTAAACAATATAATTATTTGTTAGGCTACTAAGTATTATTATCTCATTCAATGCTTTCAGAATCTTGTGTTAAAATGTTTTTATTTGGTATTACAGCAGAACATGGATTGTAAATAAAATTGCAAACAAATACAATTTACATCTTAGCAAATAGGCCTGACAAATAAAAAATGAAATAAGATTATAATAATTAACAGAAAATTTAAATACGAATATGAATTAGTTACCAGAATCTTTAAATTCTGTATTTTTTAAAATATATTTTTATATTAACATTTTAATATTTATTGAACAATAATTCATTATTTTATTGATCAAAAGCAGAAAATATTACAAACTTTGCTAAATATTTTTTTTAGTGTATATACAACACTTTTATGGGAATCCTCCAATAATTTGGGCATGAGGTAGGGAAGGGGACAAGAGGAGGACAAGAGGGCCACCTTAGACGATGAGGGCAGAAGGGCAGTGGCTCTAGCCACTGGGCCACCCCCTGTGCATGGCCCTGGCACTTTTGAGGGTTTTTTTGTGGCATTTTTATAAGCTGTTTGATTGATTCTAGGGCCGTAAAGACTGGTTACACTCAGAGTGGATGAATTGCATTTGTGTCGAAGACTCAGGATCTATTGAAGAGAATGTGTGCGACACAGAAACTCTTACAAAGCAAAAACAAACACTCTTTTTTGAACCATTAAAGGTGCAATAGGTGATTCTCTACAGATTTTTTTTGTTATGCTGGTTCTCATCTTATTCTTATAGCAAACACTAAATGTTAAGTGGTCTAGCTGTATTTTTATAAATATATATCGTCTGTGGGAGGTGTAGAACCATAAAGTGTTCTTTCAACCATTGCATTCTGTCTGAATGCTAACAGGCTAAAGTTAGCATTTCCTAGATCACCAATTGCACCTGTAATGCATCACTCACTTAAGGGTTAGTTCACTCAAAAGTGAAATTGATGTCATTAATGACTCACCTGTTAGGTTAACACACCCTAATGTCGTTCCACACCCGTAAGACATCCATTCATCTTCAGAACACAGTTTAAGATATTTTATATTTTAGTCACAGAGCATATGCAGTCTATGCACACTATACTGTCCATGTCCAGAAAGCTAATAAAATCATCATCAAAGTAGTCCATATGTAACATCAGTTAGTTAATTAGAATCTCTTGAAGCATCGAAAATACATTTTGGTCCAAAAATAACTTTATTCAACATTGTCTTCTCTTCGGTTTTCTTCCAAAAAGAATCAAATGGTTCATTATTCAGTGAATTGATCAAAGATTCGGGTCACCAATGTCACGTGATTTCAGCAGTTTGGGAGTTTGACGCGATCTGAACTGCTAAAATCACGTGACATTGGTGACCCGAATCATTGATCGATACCCTGATTCATGAACTGTTTTAATCTTTTTGGAGGAACACAGAAGAGAAGACACTGCTGAATAAAGAAAAACATCAGTGCATCTAAACACACTCCTAAACCTTGTGGAAAGCCTTTCCAGAAGAGTTGAAGCTGTTATAGCTGCAAAGGGTGGACCAACACCATATTAAACCCTACGGATTAAGAATGGAATGTCATTAAAGTTCATGTGCATGTAAAGACAGGTGTCCCAAAACTTTTGGCAATATAATATATTCAAGGAACATTATCTGAAAACAAGTTCTTTTTTTTGTTTGTTAAATTCTTTAATGTTTTTAAAATGTTTAGATATATTTTAAAAAGGCAATACGATTGATTTATTTTTGTTGGTGAGAATAAGCCTCAAAGATCTAAAATCTAAAAAGTTTTGCCATTCTAGTGATTGTGCCATAGTGTTCCTTAATATAAGTTTCTTTTTATTCGTAGGTCACACGATAGCAAGAACATGGCTGCCTTAAGGAGGAGCAACAAGACTCCTCAACAACCCCTAATGGAAAAGGAGACCATCTTGTTTAAGACACTGACATTATGGAGGATTCACTACAAGCGAAAGATGGACAAAATTATTGTAGACAGTAGATGGCTACCTTGTTTTGACAGAAGATATAAGGATGAACAAGGACCGCTATATAAACCTGAGGTTTCCACTGAAGTTGCTGGACACACAGGTGCTCATGTGAGAGACTGGATCCATCAACTGAAAGTGAATTTCTGGATTTCCTTCAGCTCTCTTGTGTGTATGTGTGTGCATGTGTGAGAGAGGTATGTGGGACTTGAAGGAAAAACTGTGGACAGTTCAGACCTGCCTGGGAGCTTGTGTGTCTGTGTGTCTGTGTGTTAGTCAGGTTGATGATGATGAGACAGTAGTTTAAACTGTTTATCCGCTTTCCAGCACACAGCAAACTTTATATTCATGAGTAGGGAGGGGATTGCTTTGAATGTGTGATTCACAAAATATTGTCAATTTGCTCCTGTGGGTCAAGTCATTACCCTGAAAATGTTTCCTTTAAGTCATTTTGCACTTCTAATTAGGGTCGCTGAGTAGGATCATAATAACAAATTAAAAATTCATGGGCGATTTTTGTTGTTGTTGCACTATATAAGATTATATGGAGACATTTTCCGTTTTCTAGTCTTTTACTGTTGGTGTAAGATGGAGTACAAGAAAGAAACATTTATAAAGCTTCCTTCCACAAATGCAAAGTAGAAATGCAAGTGATGTAGACATCAGTAAAACAATGGTAAACAGTAAGAGTACAGCTCTTCCTTGCTGTAAAAAATGTTACGTAATGTGAGCTTTACAGATGCAATTCCCTCCAAAAAAAAAAAAACGTTAAAAACTGACAGCTGGCTAAAAACATCTATGGTACTCTGTAAAAAGATCTACAAACCACTTAAATACAGTTTTTAAATTACATCCAAATAAATGAATAAAACTGACAAATATGTTTAAAATGATGATGCATCAGACTCTCATTGGGAACTGTTATATCAAGATCACATGACCTGCTAAAAAAAATGATTCAAGGTGTGTATGACAATAAAGTTCCGCAAGAGTGATTCGAAAACACACAGAGCCATCTGCTCTCTAATTGGTCTCACAGTGTGTAACAAAGTTCGTTGTTATGGAAAGAAGAAGGCTGGAACCGGCGAACATTCAACATACTTTGATGTTATACACACGATCAGTCTGTGCAGTGCCGATTCAAGTTTAACATACCTACTAGCAACCCCCAATTACCAGACACTGTTGGGTTTAGAAGAAACTAATAACAGGGTGCCAAATACATCTGCATAAAAAAAACTTTTTAAAAAATGTGCGTAACGCTACAGTACATCCATGCCACTAGGTGTCAGAATAAAGTCCAAGGCCATTGTTGTATGCCAGTGAAACATAACCAGAAAGTTATTTAGTGCTTTTTTAAACAAGGTTTTTAAACTTTTTTTTTTTTTTTTGGTTTAACTGTGAAGCTCTCAAAAGTACTCTGTGAAGTTCTGAAAACAGGTTAGCAATGTGCTGACTGAGATTATGAACATGTTTAAAGATAAGCTCCGATGTGAAGAGGCATAACTCATGCCCAATACTGCAATGTAATAAAGTTTGAAATAGAATCAGCTCCGCTATTCATCACTGGTTTTCTAATCTCAATGAGTTCCTCCACAGACTGCACAACTTAACCTAAATTTGATTTCTGAACTCTAATCGGCCCTTTTATTCGCTCTTGCTGAGCTTTACCTTTTTTTTAGGGTTGGATCGAACTTGCAGAAAAGACGCTGCCCATTGTGTCTTTATCTCTGTATGTCTTTCTTAGGGCTCTGGTGGCTTGTGAAGTGTTGAATGAGGTTTTCTCTCTTCAAGACAGCCCTGTACGCTAGGCTCGCCCTGGGCCTGCCCAGACGTCTTCCAGGCTTCAAAGCCCCTTCAGACTCCAGCCGTCTGCTTTGTGAGCTGTGATGAATGTATCAGAACCACTGTGATTCCAGTGTTGAGCCTTGGGAGATGGGGTCGAGTGCCATCTCGAATTCTCATTACTGAAGCCCCGGATACCGCCAGCCCTCTCCTGGGATGGGCTGGGTGTATTTTTAGGTCTGTTACTATTGGGAAAAGCTTATCCTGTTCTCGTTTCAAATGGTCAACTGGAAGAGCAGATATAATGATTGTGAACGTATTGTCATTTTTTTTCTGCGAAGGTGTGTGTGTCTGCTTGTGTCTGTGTGCATATGTTTATCTACAGATCCGTCTAAAAAAAGGCTTTGTTGTATCGCAGCGTTCACCTTGCTTCAGCCTTGATGCAAACACCGAATGAAGACTCTTCGCTTGTCAGCCCTCGTCCTCCCGAGAGGCTGCTGTGCTCTGAGGATGAACTTGATACATAGTCTGACCCGACATTACTTTTGGTTGAGGAATCAATATTTGAAGAGAATTTTTTCACCACCCGCTAGTGGCCACGGCCTGCCATTGCAGATCCGACCGTCGCAGAGAGAAGAAAAATGAGATGAGAAACACCAATAGGTCAGTAATATTTCAAAGAACAACAGCATTGCATTTGTGGATGTGTTTGAGTGGTATTGGCAGAATAAACGCACATTCAAGCCCATAATACTCAAATAATGTATACACACTCCCACTGTTTTCTATACACAACCCGCCTCGGAGTGCATTAAACAGCCTGGGAGGAGACGTGCCGTGCACGGCCCACATCTTCGATTGGCGGATCGACGTTCAGCTCTGCCGGGTGACCTCAGCACGAGCCTCTCATGAAAATAAAGAAAGAGAACGCCAATGAGCATAAGATTGCAGGCATATTTCATAAGAGAGTTTACTGTTTGTGCTCAAATCTCTCTGCGTCCCAGGAGCCCACTTAAACACTGGCTCGCTCCGTGGGGTGGCACGTACCCAGCGTTCTCCTCTGCAATGAAAAGAAACAAAACCTAAAGCAAAGATAAACATAAGCAGTGCTATTTCTACTCGGCTGTCATCCGTTGTCGGGTTCAATTTATATTCGCTGGAGTGAAAATTTCTTACGGCTGTGTTTGTGTAGAAAGTGAATTGAAACCTTGATATAAACAATTGATTATCATGTGCTATGAGGGAACCGTTGTAAACACTGGGACTGGGGAATGTTTATTACAGAACACAGCGCACACGCTGAATCGTCCCCGAACCCAGAATGAATTTGAATGACATTCCCTTCATATCCAGTTCTCAAGAATTCTCCATTGGCACCGCTGTCACAATACAATTTGTCAAAGTGCTACAGAGCATAAATAATCTATGATGTAAAATGCTTAGATTGAATAATTTATGGATACTAGACTATGAAATAATGAAAAGCAAGTATGAAAAGCAAATGACATCTCAGCTAGTCTTTGAATTAGAGTGATGTTCTGCTTGCTTTGACAGCTGAAATTAATTACTGGATATGACTACCAGCTAAAATGCTCTCAGAAAGTACCATTGCTTTTCCGGGGATTCGCAAGGAGACATAAAACTTGGATTTTGAGGACACATGGGACAAGTAAAAAAAAAGAAAAAAAAAAGACATTTTTGGTCACTTGACAGTTCTCTCTAGACATTTTTTGTTTTGTTTATGTACCTCACTGTATGTAATAATGCTTGTGGTTTGAATATAGATATGAATATAGATATGAATATAAAGATTGAATATAGGGTGTCAAACACACGTAGGGCCACAGCCAACCTTGCTCTAATGCAAAAAAGTTGCCAGCCACTGCCAGCTTTTTTTGATCATTTTCAAAAAAATGTCATGGGCCCTAGATTATTTTTCATATCTGAACATGAATATCAAAAGAAGGAACAGACCGTCTGATTTTAAACAAAGAAATGTTTTATTCTAGCTTCATCCGTTTATTTTCTATCAACACTTAAATGTGGGTGTTTCATAAAAATAAAAAAATGAGCAAAAAATTATCTTTTTTCAAAGGCTACATCCAGAACCACTTCAGAACGATGATCAAAACATCATAAAATTCTAATATATATATTTAAAACTTTGTTAGAGATTTTTTATTTATTTATGAAAAATTAGGTCTTTATTTTATTTAAAACTTGATATTTAATATTTTAATTTTCAAACTAACAATATGAGCTTTACCAGTGAGCAGTCACAATATAATAAATAATTCACAAATTAACTGTCTCCATGTCCAAGGGCCAAATATAATGCAAGTGTTTCATAAGAGAACGTGAGAACGTGAGTGTTTAGAGAGTCAGTGAGACACAGCCCGTGACCCAAAAACCATTAGCTTTGTTCGACTCTTCACGCTGCAATAATCCAAATCTTTTATCTCCCAAAACCAATTAACCACTCCAGCATTCTATGTTGACCCCAGCGTTTGCTCTGGATATGGGGTTCAGGAACATCCCTGATTCATTATCCTCAGATACCACCCTGCTTTTCACTAATGTGTGCCAAGGGAGGTGCCAATGTGACCGAGCCTGATAACATAGACGCCTGTGGGCACCCACTTTCACTCATGGCCAGGGCTCTGGAGCTGCAGGCGCATTGTCATGGCACCGCTAGTGTGTCGGATGGGATTGAAGCAGCAGATATTGCGACATTCGTTACATCTGTGTGTGCTTTGAAGAAGAGCCTTAGTAATGGAGGAACCCGGAGAGAGAAACAAATGGTGCTGTGTATGTCGGGGTACGCGGCATGAGCGTTTTTAGGTTATGTTTTGTTTTTATGTGTCATCTATATATGTATGATACAGGATATTGTCGCACATACGGTGTGTAAATGGATCAAAATGTGCCTGTCAGTGATAAAACCTATGCATATGTGATATTACGCCGTTCAGTTGTGTCTTGGTATGCGTACATCCATGCAGGCGCGTAAGTGATATCACCTCTGAGACTTGAAACTGAGCTGCTCTTTCAGTCTTCCTTCCTCCCGGTGGTATCGTGACAAGATGGACAGATTTCTCATTCTCACATACAGCATGAACATAGACTGCCAAACAACACTTCAATAATCACACAAATAGACCCGATATGCGGAGACGTCTTAAAAAACCTTAGGAAAATGATGTAATATGATCTGATTGGATATGAAAGACATGTTGCCTAACACAGCCTGGGAGTGTCTTTTTAAAGAGTTATTTAAAGAACTTTGCCCTCCAAAAATTGTGGGAATATGATGTACTGCCGTTCTTAATTACTGTCAAGGAGGCAGCGTGCAGAATGAGATTTCGAAACTGCAGTTAGCAAACGACCCACGGCAACATTTGGGTACAGTGCTAAACAACTGCCTGAGAAAATGTTGTTTTCTCTGGCACAGAACAAGTGTTGAAATGTTTGTTGTTAGTGGCGTTTTTTCCCCTTATATCTATCATACATAATTCATCATTCATGCCCAGAATGCAGGATTTGTAACCGTTTAAAAGATTAATAGCTTGTTTACTTGGAAAATTGTGTCTGATTTCATGGGTGGGAGAGGGGGAAAAGCTTGGAAATGATATGGACTTTGGAGCATAAAATGAACATATTTCTGTTCAAAGTGAAACAATTAATATTGTCTGTGAATAACTAACATGTATCTCGAGTATTTTCTAATGTACTGCCTTAATGGCTTTCCCTTCCTCTTTATTTTACTTGTTTTCCCTGCTTTGCTTTGCTTTTCTTTCCCTTTTTCTTAATCCATTTTACCTTCCTTTCTTCCTTCCATTTTCCCTTCTTGGTTTTACTTCCTTTCCTTTTACCTACCTTTCTACTGTTAAGTCTTTCCTGGCTTCCTTTCTTACTTTTATATTTCTTCCTTCTATTTATTTCTCTTTCTTTACAATTTTTCAATCCTTCCCTCTGTTGGTTCCTCCTGCTGCCATTTCCCTCTTTCCTTTTTTCTTATTTCCTTTCTTTTCTCTTTCCTTACTTGTATTCATTCATTACTTTTTTCCTACCTCCTTCAACTCAGGGTTCCATCCATCCATCCATCCATCCATCCATCCATCCATCCATCCATCCATCCATCCATCCATCCATCCATCCATCCATCCATCCATCCATCCATCAGTTCCTTCATCTGTTCTTTTTCCTTCCTTCCTTCCTTCCTTCCTTCCTTCCTTCCTTCCTTCCTTCCTTCCTTCCTTCCTTCCTTCCTTCCTTCCTTCCTTCCTTCCTTCCTTCCTTCCTTCCTTCCTTCCTTCCTTCCTTCCTTCCTTCCTTCCTTCCTTCCTTCCTTCCTTCCTTCCTTCCTTCCATCAGTCTTTCTTTACTTCTGTTTTCCATCCTTTCTTCCATCCACCAGTTCCTCCATCTGTCCTTTTTCCTTCTCCTCCCTTCCTCTTTCCTGCACTTGTTTTCTTTTCCCTTTCTTCCATTTCCTTCTTTAAATTACTTCCTTCCATTCCTATTTTAAACCTTCCTTTTATTTATTTAACCAGGTAAGTCAGTTGAGAACAAATTCTTGTTTAAAATGACATCCTGGCCAAGATGCAGCATAAAATTAATAAAAAAAATACAACGATAAACATTACATAAAAAACACACAAATAACTAAAAACAAGTACAGTGATCTTGTATCATTGAGCAAATTGATTTCTTAAAGGAGGAGAGTGAAATAAATGCTTTAAAGTCTGCTGCAAATGATTCCAATTGTAGGCAGGCAAAATGAATGACCAAAAGCGGTACAGACTTTAGGTATACATAAATTAATGAACTTGCTAGAGTGCAGATTACATCTAATTTTACGAGTATTAAGAAGTGATTTTAAATATAATGGTGTTTTCCCAAGAAGAGTTTTATAAATAAACAGAGACGAATGAATTTTGTCTACCAGAAAAAAGAGAAGACCAATTCAATAAATAATACAAATGACAATGATGAGTGTTAAATGAAGCTCCAGTCGCAAAACGAATTGCAGCGTGATAAAGAATATCCAGTCACCATAATCCAAAAACCAAAAGTTGTTTTGAAGTGTGTAAAAGAAGATTTATTAGGAAAAAGAATACTAATACGAGATTTAACCTTTCTAAAGCAATGCGTTTATAGCATTCAACAAAATCCATCTATGAGCCATCTAATGAGTACATTTATTTTACCATGTCCCTTTTCATTACCCTTCTTTATTTCCCCTCAACCATTTATTTTTTCCTATCCTTCATTATCACATTTTCTTTCCTGTCTTGCCATTTCCTTCCTTCCAAGAACAAAATGGATATTCAGAGAGAGAGAGAGAGAGAGCGAGAGAGAGAGAGAGCGAGAGAGAGAATGAGAGAGAGAGAGAGAGAGAGAGAGAGAGAGAGAGAGAGAGAGAGAGAGAGAGAGAGAGAGAGAGAGAGAGAGAGAGAGAGAGAGAGAGATTTGATATTTTTCCATATGTTGTCCCATGTCCTCTTGGAAGAGGAAGGATTATAAGAGGAAGTATTATACTGTTTCTCTATATTAATTATTGCATGTTTATTAATCATGGATGCTTGCGTTTATCTCGTAAATGTGGTGCTCACTAATTGTTCATGACATTTTCTGTCCCAGTTCTCATTTCTCTAGAGAGTAATTCTATGAACTGTGTGGCGTGTGTTAGTGTGTTTAAGAGGGTGTGTGTGTGTCTGCGTCTCTCTCTTTCTTTCTTTTTTATAAGTTTCTCTCTCCATCTCTGAAGGTGTTGGCAGGCTTGTCACGTTTAATGTCTCCCAGCAGAAGAAGTGTATTTAAGATCGCAGGGTGTGATCAAGATGAAGATCCTGTACGGGGTACAGTGTCAAAGTGTATGAGTGGAGACCTGCATCTGAACTCTGTGTGCTTACTTAACAACTGATCATTTTTAAACATGGAGAAACATCACAACCCTGAACAGCAGCAGCAACATCAGTACTTATTTGCACTTACTCATTTGTATTTATACAGTGCATTTATTTTTGAAGAATTATGTTGCATGTAAGCTGAAAATTCCTGTCGTGGAAGAGCAACATGTAAGAAGATATATGTGTTAGAGTGTGTCATAATAGAGTGTGTAAAAATTAACGAACAACTGTAATGTTAAGCTTACATGTAACACCTTTCTTCAAAAAAAAAAAAAAAAAAATGTACTGTATAAATGATTGATTTTTTTCCAGTCATTTTTAACTACTGTCTGAATCCGTATTTACAGTAAAAAGCTCAGTGTAATTTACAAGAGTATTCAGCTAGACAAACCTGACATTATTGTATAAAATAGAAAGCAGTTCATATCAAGAGAAAAAAAACAAAACAAAACAAAAACATGAAAATTGTATATAACAAATGTTTCCATGGTGAAAAAACATTTAGACCAGTGTGGCTCACACAATGAAAAAAAAAAACACTTTTTGGTGGCATTGGCCAATTTTGGAGAGTTCTGATGTTCCAACAAACAGAATTTTAAGACATTTTTTTCAATACGGCAAAATGATTGAGAAAAACTGTAACTTGAGAACGACCAAATCACAGTCAGTGAATTGATTTGATTTATGAATGAACTGTTTAAACCATGTCCAGTTCACAGTTCAGCCTGCAAAAGGCTTCTTTGGTATTACACAGATACAAAACATTCAAACGCATCAGTAAATATATATTTTTATATTAACATTATATTGCAGTGAACATTTATATGCTAGTTATGGCATTCATTTTGTCAGATATCCTTTATAATACAGTACCCAGTCAACAAGTGAGATCATTCGATGATCACAATGACATCACACTAGGGGCGAGGACAGAAACGTTTGTTTTTCAGACGGGTGGGCCTTCATAAAACAGGGTGGGCAATTCCTATCAAGTATGAAAAGTCACACAAGATCAAATAAGAATGAATGTGTGTATGGTCAGACATAAGTTGTCACCATACTATTAACATTTGACCAAAATCAAGCTCAGATGGAGTTGAGGTTTTTGATCTGTGAATTTCAAAAAAATTAATGTCACAGATACATGTGTTGTCCATCATTAAAAACCGCACTGCGAATGCATTAGCAGGTAGTTGATGAATCGCAAGTGTTTGATTTATGAGATAAATGTCATGATAGCAGTCGGTGGTGAGGCCGAAACCAGCACATTTAGTGCAAGTAGACTTTGACTATTTAATTTTACTTAACACTATTTTATATTTCCGCTATATTGAAAAGACCTTTTTGAAGGATATTGGTTTATGTCCTTTTTTGTTACTTGAGCTTAGGACTCGAGAGTTTATAGATGTGTTGACCTTGATTATATTGCAATATTGAGGTGTTCAGTTAATTTTGATTTTAGGAAATAAACATGATTTATGATCTTACAAATCAACAGTTTCTTATTTTCACTGGCATGTCTTTTAGATGTTGAGCACTAGTGCATCGTTGAGCCTATATTTCATATTTTATTAATAAAATACTTAAGTCCTGTTAAAATCAGATACTTTAAAGGGTTAGTTCACCAAAAATTTAAATTCAATAATTACTTACCCTAATGTCATTCGACACCTTTAAGTCCTCTGTTCATCTTCTGAACACAAATGAAGATATTTCTGTTGAAATCCAATGGCTCAGAAAGGCTTTCATTGACACCAATGTCATTTCCTCTCTCAAGACCCATAAAGGCACTAAAGACGCCGTTACAAAGTCCGTCTCACTACAGCGGCTCTAACTTTTGGAAGCGTCGAGAATAGTTTTTGTGTGCAAAAACACTAAATAATGACATATAGTGATGGGCCGATTTCAAAACAAAGTTTCGAACGGTTATCAGCGTATTGATTCATGATTTAGATCGTGTCAAACCGCCAAACTGCTGAAATCACATGACATTGGCAATCCGAATCCTGAATCGATGCTCTGATTCATAACGTTCGTTACACTTTTAGCTCGCTGTGACCTCACATTGTGAGTATCATGGGAGCTCATGGTGAGATCTCTGAGATCAAATTGTTGACTGGGTAAAAATGATTAAATTGCATATTGCAGGAAGTTATAATATTTGCATACAAAACTGGCAAGTTCATCTGGGATGAAAACATGTCATCAATGAGCTGTCACATTGATGTTTGATAGATTAGGCTTGTGCTGCACACTGTGTGTGTCAGTCTATCAGTATAAATATTGACATAGTATCTCCTCTGACATGTGTGATGTCTACTCCTCATTTCTTCGGTGAGGATTTTTTTTCCCAGGAGATGGGTTATATGCCAGACTCCAGCAGAAATATTCTCCAAGAGTCAACAGCCCCCACTGTACCAACTTAGTAAAGGACATTTCTTACATTGTAAAGTCTCAAGTCATTACTGAATGTGGAAGCACTCTGTGTGTGCCTCAGGTATAAAGTTATGAGGACAAATTTTCCCCCAAAATGTTTTGTTTTCCATGAGGAAAACAGCTTATAAATCAGACTAAGTGATGTTTGGCAGAAACTTTTCTCTGATGTGTAGGTTTAGGGGTAAGGGTAGGGTTAGAGGACAGAATACAGCTTTTACAGTATTTTACAGAAAGCACTGATTCTGAACTCAAAGACATGTCTTTACTGTAGTTTTGAGTTTTCTTGCCGGAACATACACATCACAATATCCTTCATTTATACATTATAATGCTCAAGGCATATGAAAAATAAAGGGTCAAGTCCTTGTTGAGTTGCGTTATTAGTGTGTTGTCACCATCTCGTCACCATGTCACCAATAGATTTAACGTGGTTTAGGGGCATCACATTTCCGCGGTTGACCAATCACCACACACTGATCCAGCTTACCAATCAGAGCACATTGGGCTTTTAAGGAGGGGCTTCATAAAGACAGGAACTAAACAGTGTTAATGAAAAAGTGCCATGTTATAAAAGGTTTTTTTTTTCATTCAAATTTTTCATTTCATTTTTCATTCAAAACATTCAAACATGAAAATCTATTCTAGTAGACCCCCAAAACTTAATCAACACTTTGTAAAATGACATAATAGTTCTTCTTTAAAGGGTTCATGATATAATTTTAATGTTCCTTGAACTTCACTTAAAATGTTCATAAACTAATTTGTACAAATCATACTAGTGCTCCACCTTGGCTTCTCCCTCCCTTGGCTCCACCACAAACCATCGTCCTGATGCCTCCACCGGGTTCCCTTATCATCCTGCCTGCACCTTTATCTCTGTCTGTCTCTGCCCAGACCAGGGGTTGCTCATTGCCACGTCTCTTCTCCAGGGTGAGCAATATAGAGTGGGCTCTTCAGGTCTTCTACACCTGGGTTTCCATCTCCAGCAGCTCCATTTCCATCAGTCGACCCCAGGGTGTTGCCAGCCAAGTCAACACCATGGCTCCTCCCTCGACTCCACCCTGGGGCTTTGTGCTGGCTGGACTGATCATCTGGTTCCTCATGCTCTTGCCTCCTACCTGTTATCTCCAGTGCTTGTCTGAGTTTGATTATTATATTAAAGCAATTCTTCATCGAGTGATTTTTGCAGCAACCAAGCTGTGACAATAGTACTATCCTGCTAATAAAAATATTATATTAATCTTTATTTAAATGTTTAATATTACATGTATTTATATAATAATTTAAATAATAAAATTCTTATTCATATTTATTATTATTAATGTTTATTATATTAATAAAAATATATTTTAGTCAACTTTGATAAAAAGGAAATCACATTCTAAAGAACCCTCCAAAAATTAAAGAAATAAATACACGTTGCTGAATAAAAAAAATGTCTCAAACTGTTCACTCAAACAGGCATTTATGTGTTATTTGTTAGAATTCTGTATATAATATCGAAATAAATTGGAAAATGATGTGCTTGAATCTTGATATGAATTCCTTTTATAATTATAATCCTCTTAAACTTGTAAATTAGAAAAAACCCTAAAAAACATGATTTTTTAAATGTATTTATTTTGTGTCTTGTTTGATTGAGCATGTCACAGATGTCTTCAGATCATACTGACAAAACAAACGTTTGTTGTGAATGTCCCTTTGGCTTTTGAAGTCTTCCCTTTTTGAACTGTAATAAGTTTTTTCCTTTTCTCCTCATGCTTACCTAGACCAATCCCACAAATACCCAGGTTTCTCTTGGCTGTGTTCCCAGTTTGTGACATTCAGACAGGGATAGATGGAGCGCGTGGGTATGTGTGTGTCGTGCACATGCTTTGTCTGACTCTCTGCCACCTGCTAGCTGCCTGTGAATGCCAAGGTGCCTCCGGGCATTCGCCGGCACACCACTGATTCACATGTTTCCCATCCTGCCCCTGTGTCCTTTCATTACCACTGACTAAGGCCTGGGGCAGGGGGCTCTCTCCGTCTCCTTCTCGCTCGCTCGCTCTCCCTCTCATCTCATCTCCCTCACTCCCTCAGGAGGAGACCACCGCATTGCTGATGTGACAGGAGCACAACACTAGCCGTCCTCCATCTGTGGAGTGCCGTCTGCTGCCACCCCGTTGCGACCCTTGACTATCTCCAGGAGTTATAAGGCAAGGGCAGCAACCGAGGGTCAGTCCCTGCTCTGTCAGGGGCCTGGAGAGCTAAGGCGAACGTGTCAGCCGGAGGTGGGGTGGGTCACAGACACCATGTTGACGTGCTGACCTACAGAGATATCTCAGGTCAGGGGAGGGTTGTTAGAGACGTGCAAAGTTTCAGTTAATCAGACTTCTGTATCTGTGCAATCTTGCATATCTTGCAATGTGGCTTCTGTGCGTTGGCATTGTTGTTTCGGTCTCATCTCATTAGTATTCATATCTAATATTTACATGTAGCATCTAAACCAATCTAAAAAATAAAAGTATTTAAATGTGCAAAGCCTTAGAAACATAAAAATATCTTTATATTATATTTGGCATAAATACATAGGCCTATATTTAAGTGATGCACCAACATATTGGCCAATAATTGGTATTGGTAGATAAAAAGCTATTATTTCCACTATCGACCATTTTTCGACACTAAAAATTATTTTAAGCACTCCTCCCATCCAATAATCGTGAAGAGCTTTCTTCAGATAAGAAACAAAGTCTCAGCTTTTAAATTTTGTCCCCTTTTTCATGCAATTGAAACAATAAATGCTGTCAATAAATAAACTCACTCAAACCACTGCCGTCTGCTGCTTCTGCTACCGATTGCTTTTAGAGGGAAGGCTGCCCATAAATGCTGGTCTAGTATCTGTTTTATTTCATATTTGTATGGTTAATTTGTACTATTAGATAGATATTTTTAGCCCTTAACCTCACCTTCACCCTAAACCTAACCACGTCTCAACAATATTAAAAATTGAACAGGCTGATAAATGCCTATCGTCAAGGACAATGATTTGTCTATTTTAGGGCAACATTGTTACAGTTTAATCACAGACTGTACATTTTTACTTAAAAAGTAAGTAACCTGGTTGCCTTAAAATTTTGAGTTTATTGAAATTAAAATTTTGAGTTGATACAATGAAGGAAATTTGTTTAATAAATAGAAACTCAAAATACCACAAAAAAATTTGATAAATCATGAAAATAGCACAATTTGGCATGTTTCACTGTCATCAAAAATAAAACACACACAATTACCCAATATATTTACAAAATCTTTTAATAATCTTTTAATAAAGGTTGTCGAATCTCAAAAATGTTCATTGTATTAACTAAACATTTTAATTTCAATGAAATCAAAATTTTAAGGCAACCAGGTAACTTTTTTTCTAAATCATTTTTTACAGTGCACAAGAACTGAGCAGTATTAATTTACTTATAAAGTAAATTATGAATTACATTTCCTTAATTATGTAAATAATAGGCTATTTTTATTTCAAAATGAAGACAATTTGTCAAACAAGTAGTTGTTTGAATAGTACGGTTATTCTTTTAACATTTCTACCGTGACTCGTTTTGCTTATATAAAGTGAAGCATTGTGCTAGAAAACATTTTGTAATTCTACATTTGTGATGGTAACAGCACAGGTTTCATTGTCTACACAAATGTACAAGAGCATACGAAAAGTGTCCCTATATGACAGTTTATTGGACGACGGCTTATAAAAATAGGTCTTTTCAGAGATGGAGCAAGTTATTCCAAAAAAATTTTTTGGAATATTGTGCTCTGAATAATTCACAATGAAACTAGGATGTGTAATAAGGACGCAAATAGGGGCAATTTTCATTTTATGGTGAATTAAAATTTTTAAAATGACGTCTCAGCCTGCAGATGTTAGCCTGTTTCTCACTGTTTTCCACACAAGGTAGCCGGTACATCCTAACTTGTTTACTCATCAGGCTCTATTGGCCTATCATACACAGATTTCACACTGCGATGGAAATGACGTTACCCAGCAGGCTGCAGGAATCTAGTCTCGCCAAAACCCCTGTGTCATCGGTCTTTCCGACAACCACAGCAACATGACTACATTATGATGTGCATAATATTCACGAACACAATAACCTCACTTTCAGTCAGGGACAAATCAAACACACTTACAATCAAACAAATTGTCATGCAGATTGCCAATTACTGCCAGAGGTAATTATGAAATTGTGGAAATTACAGTTTTGCCATTGTAGAACATTTTGGAAAATGAAACCTAGGGAGGTTTGTGAATACCTTGCACAGGTGGGCATCTAAAATGGTATCTTTCGTAGAGATCGGCAGTGAAATTCCAAGTTGATTTAGACAGTCTATTTCATAAAGTGTGTGTGTGCGTGCGTGTGCGTAGATTTTCAGACCACAGAGGAAAGCAATCTACATAAAGTGTTTTCGAGTGAAACCCCAGCAGGGATGAATCGTATTGTTTTTGAAAAATAGAGCTGCCATTACAATACATGCGTGTCAGATAAAGAGGTTACGGGGATCAATTTGGTCCCAAGATCCATTAGTGACACTTTAATTACATTAGGAACAATGCTATGATAATTACATTGTCAATAATTAATAGCCTTTTAATGCAACAAAAGCATTGGGAACACAGTCATCTGCTAATAGGTTATTACTGAGTTGATATCATCAGCAATTCCATAATGTAAGTATGTGCTAACAAGTAATGGTAATGGTGTCAAACAGCATACTATCATGTATCAGGACAGTCCAGCATGTCATTGCATACTAATCAGTTAATTAGCTTATTAGTCCTGAATAAAGAGTTTCATTGCATGTTATCCAACTGGTTGAAGTCTCATACATGAACCCATCTGAACCAGGTTGAAAGATGAATATGAATATGCAAGATACCCATGTTATCTAAAGCAAAAGTTATTCTATTCTATTTAAAAATGTTGAAGTCAAGTCACCTTTATATATATTGCACATTACATATTGTTACTTATTATTTATATTACATATTACACATATTGTTTCAAAAAGCTTTACAGTGATAAACAGGAAATAAACATAAGACCCAGGACCAGATATGATGAATGAAGATCACATCTGCTTCTGAAATCGAATACTTCTCTTGTATTCAAAAAACAATAGGTGAAAAGTACCTGGATGACCTATTTACTTCCGGTGAGATTCTGAAGTGCGCATTCGATTGACACTTTACTATCCCATGAGGCCACGGGAGAGGATTTATGAATGGAGGTGAAGCAATGCAACTGACGCTGGTAGGTCACGTGATAATGACAACATGGCAGATGTAGTATGTCGATTTACTATCTGGATGACAACCAGGATCTCGTTATAGCTACAAAGTGACCCATTGATGTCACAAATCTGAGTTTCAGGCTCCAGTTTGTCTGTCAGATGGTCATTTAATTTCCCCTGCTTGTCAGTTGCTCACCTCACAAACCTCCGGTCCTCTGGGGCCGTATTCACAAAACATTTTATCTTACCACTAAGAGTTCTTCTAAATACCAGTAAAGGTTCTCTTTTCTCTTGACCTATCACAAAGAAACCAACTTTTACAAAGGAATAGGGAGAAATCTGAAGCTAAGAGAAAGGGTGGGGTACACCTTGTTGTTATGGAGGATGTAAACACACTTACTACTATACTACCCTATGTCAAAAAATTTGTTATTATCCTTTTCGTGACATTTAATTCATCCTTTGTTATGTGACAAAACATCTTATCTCAAATGTGTGTTGTTTTGGAGAAAAATGGTAGTTGTTTGTACAGTAACTGCAAAAAGCCCTCAAAGCATGAGTACAGTAACAGTTTTCATGGTGAACACACATAATATATTGAATATAATAGAACTGTCCATAAACACAGCTCAGTGTAACAGTTATTCTTTAACTTGACAGTTGTCTGTTCAACTTAAAACACACTCTCTTTGCGGACGCAGTTTGAAGACTATCTGGTCTGGGTTCGGGGCAAATTCCGAGCCCGGAGCCCTGCACCTGACAGCATGCCAAATACGCATAATCTTTACTCTGTTTAGTTTGATGTAAGTGTGAACTAGTGAAAGATTGTAAAAGATTTTAGGTGTCACTAATTAAAAAAGTATCTGTTCAGTTAATTTTCAGCCTCTTAGATGTCGAGAGTTCTGAAGAATTCAAGTGACAAATTAGGTTTTATATACAAAGTTTGAGAGGAGGTGTATATACAGTGGAAACAGCCGACTCACCTATAGTTCCCTCGACAGTTCTCAGCCTCTCTAAATCCTCACTCTGCCCAGCCAAGGATATGGGGGAGAACTCTAAATTCAGAGCTTGGAGCCCTCAATCCCCTCAGACAGCACAGCTTATTTTACTTTATCCGATCTAAATGCGTGTCACTGGCCTCACTGTTTTATTTGTTCCAGCGATCCAGCTGCTAAACACTTCCACAATAACCTCCATGAAGGTACAATTTATGAAGTTTAATCATGAAAAGTGTGAAACTACAAAGAAGAGAAAATACACAAGTATAAATTTCACAAAATAGATAAATCATTACACAAAGCAAAGAACCAACAACAATACAGTAAGCAAACGCATAGATTCATACTTTCATTCATAATGCTCAGCAGACAAAATCAATCAAATTCACTTACAGATATTGCATTTCGAAGGGCTTTGATAGGCATGATGAAGTTCCACTCCACTTTTTTGACCAAGGGAGTGAGTCTACTTCATTTGTACACTTCAGGCAGCTTAATATACCACAATGCAACATGATTGTGACGTCACCGCATATATACCCCACCACAAACAACTCTATGATATTTTAATCATTTTTAAAAACATTTAAAACAACCCAAACACACCTATATACATATATAATGCTGCATTAAACAATTTCGTAAAGGAAAAAAATAAATAATACATCAACGCCATAGTGGATTCTATATTTTTATGATTCCAAGTGATCAAGGGCTTAGGACGTTCAGTCCGTTGCAAATATTTATTTTACTTTATCCGATCTAAATGAGATCGGATAAAGGGTTTAGGGTGCCTTTGGGACAGGGTTGTCCCAAAGGCACAACCCTGTCCCAAATGGCACCCTAAACCCTCACGGTCTTCCTCTGAGTCCGCACTTTCACGTCGTAATGCCGCTTTAACTGCCGGGTAGAAGTCCTCTGTGTAGTTTGCAAACTTGCGGGCTCTGCTGAAGTGCGCATCGAGGGCGCATAGCAGCCGCAAAGGGGGTGCTCACGAGCACACTTCTTTAAGGGGACACCCTACGATCTTGTGGACTTAACGGACACGCGCACACAATGGCTATTGTAAGTCCACAAGACCGAAAGTGCACATGAAGTGTGCCATTTGGGACAGGGCCTAAAGCACTCAAGAAATATGGCCTACTTCCTCTTTTAAACAGTATCAAAATAAAAATCCTTGTATATAAACCGAAGTTTAAAGACCTTATTTATTAAAAATAAATTTCAGCTCCACTTTCCTCAAAAGACTATCTTTGCTACGTAGTGTTTTTGCAATTATAGCCGTAGGCCACTGATTTCTCTCGGCTTGGCCATCTTTCATCAACACAATGGCGCCTTCCTTGAGACAAGGCTTCTTGTCTCGGTACTTATGCCTACTCTATAGAGTGGTAAGATACTCACGGAGCCATCTTGTCCAAAATGTTTCTGCAGGATTTTGCTTTCTTTTCAACTCTGCCTTAAAAAGATCTTCATCTGTAAACTCGCCAAGTGGAGGAGGGATTAAAGAGGTTTTCTGGGTCAGCAGAATAGCAGGGGTGAGCATCAAACTCAGTCTCGTGAAACAACTGCCACAGGTAATCAGACATTATTTTCTTCTTATTTATTCATTTATTAAAGATTTATTTTTGCCATTTTTGCCTTTTTTATTAGGAGACAGAAAGCGAAATGGAAGAGAAAAATGAGTGATGGGATCGGGAAAGGTCCATGAGCCGAAACTCGAATTCGGGTCATTGAGCTAATAACATGGCCATTTAAGTGCAGACAATGGGACATGTAAGGGATAATGTACACCCAGCCGGTTGTTATCGCAGAATAAACCCCGACAGAGTGATCAGGACCCCGACGCGAAGCAGAGAACAACCGGCTGGGTATACATTATCCCGCTTATTACACGGCTACTAGTCTCAAATAAATAATTATTAGACACAAAATATTGTCTCGAGATTAAATATTTGATTAGCTCTTACACAAAGCTTCCGCGAAGGAAAACAGTTCCAACCTGCTTTAAGCCTTTATCTATTGCTGAAGATTTGCCATATGCCCTTGCTAAATGTTAAAATGAAGGCTGAAAGGGTTAGTTCACCCAAAAATGAAACCAAGCCTATGATTTACTCACCCTCAAGTTATAGTAGGTGTATATGACATTCTTCTTTCAGACCATTCTTTCTTTTGCAGTCTCCCTCTCATTTACTGAAGCTTTCGCGCCTCGATCGCCCCCCGGTGACCGGTCCCAGTATAGCCGCCCCTCTGTGTTTTCTAATGGACGCGAGGCAAACTAAATAATAAAATTACACTTCAAAAATGTTCCCCAAAAAGTTAGTTTATGTCACTGAAGGCAGTTATCATCACGATGATTTCATTTCAGGTGTTCGTTTTAAAAATAAGTTTAGTTTGAGTTAGTTATTTGATGCTATAAAAACGGGGGGTGTGACGTCATGATTGACAGCTGAGACTGACGGCTTCTCTGAGTGAAGTTGTCACTGAGGCACTAACGGACTTTTTTCAAAATTTTTGGGAGCAGATTAGAGCTTTAGCTTTAATTTCTACATTTCCATAACTGTTTATTTCACACCAACATAATTAATTGTTCTGCATCTGCGAGAGTGTAGGCGGGCTTTTGATATCGCGACTGTACTTCCTGCTCTACTTCCTGCGCTCTACTGCGCAACTCCGGTCCCGAAATCGCTACTGCGCAGACTCGGTCCCAAGATGTCCGCGCCGTGCAAGGCCGCCTGAAAGCTTCAAATATGGCAAGCGGAAACGGATGATGTCGAGTCGTCCATATTTTTTTACGGTCTATGTTTCAGACAAATACAATCGGAGTTATATTTAAAAAGTCCAGGCTAACGTTTATCCCAGCAGTAGTTGTAGTTGTGTTTGAAGTCCATAAAAAATGCAGCTGTCCGTCAAATAACGTGCTCCACAAGGCTCCGATGGGTTAATAGAGCCTTCTGATTCGAATCGATGCGTTTGTGTAAGAAAAAGATCTATATTAAAAACGTTATAAAGGAAACCTGCCTTGAAGTCTTCCATTGTAACCCACGGCTGTTTAAGCCACAAGACGGCGCCAGCGTTAAGCATAGAAGTAGTACCGGTCAAGATAACTCGTAGTACCCGTATGAGCGGGTGTTATCTGGAAATAACATACCGCTGGAATGCGCGATTGACCAATCAGAATCAAGTATTTCCCAGAGCCGTGAAATAATATTTTTTAACTTGACTGCAATGTTTTATTCTCCATCATTCAATGCATGTTACCTATGTATACATTTATCGTTATGTCTAGAATTTAGAATATTTTTTGCATTAATAAAAGTCTCAGCACCCAAGGCTCTATGGCCTATTGTCTCAATGGTGTACAGTGTCTTTGATCGGATTGCTATTAAATATGAAGGCGTTACTATAGAACTGATGCTCTTAAACTGATGGGTTTGGATTAAAGGAAAACATGAACGGTTGGCATTCTGCCATTAACAGGGCTGGGACACATGTTTCTATTCTCCTCTATTTTTAACTGATTAGTTAATTGCAAAAAGAATTGCCAAGTGGTTCAACGTTAGGCTGTTACCCAGAGGGCAGTACATTTAGCATGTTGTTGCGGCAGATAGCACTAGAAAGTGATATTACTGTACCTCCAGGGATTATGCGAGCATGAATTTAAATTATTAACATGGACGTTAACACTGAAATCTACAATTTAACATGGAGATAACAGAGATGAGCCAATGATCAGCAAGAGATATATCCTGTCCCACAGTTAAAGAACTCATGTGCATGTAAGTATTTGAAGTTCATAAAAATGGCTTAAAAATGATTAAAAATGGCAATCTTGCAATCTTGTAAACTTATAGAGGGTTTTTATCATTAGTAGATTGGACATTTTATTATTATGGACCTTTTCTTTCTTTCTTTCTTTCTTTCTTTCTTTCTTTCTTTCTTTCTTTCTTTCTTTCTTTCTTTCTTTCTTTCTTTCTTTCTTTCTTTCTTTCTTTCTTTCTTTCTTTCTTTCTTTCTTTCTTTCAAAACATTACAACATTATGTGAAGCGAGTATCGCTGATCATCTAACAAAGCCACATATTATGGCCTGGTAGATTAGATGATAAGCAAACAATCAGTTCTTGTAATCAACTTGTTCAGGAGAAACAGGCAGGAATAAAGATAAAGCGACTTTGACATGGGCATAATTGTTATGGTAAGGCGAATGGGTCAGAGTAGGCAGCAAGGCTTATGTGTTGCTCCCAGTCAGCAGTGGTGAGAAAATACAAACAGTGGTCCGAGAAGAGACGCACCACAAATCGGTGACAGGGTGCCCAAGGCTCCTTAATACACAGGGCCAGCGTAGGCTTTAACACTTGTAGTTCAGAGAGCAGGAGCTGGTGATGAACATTTATCACATTCAATGTTATATAACTTAACATTAATAGCTCATAAGAGTTTCTGTAGCAAAACAACCAACATTTCTAACCAAGTTGTACACTGTAAACCCTAATGCTCAAAACAATTAATTGGTGTGAGTAGGGTAAACTTAAATTAAACATATTAGTTAAGTTTACCTTAGTGTATAGAACATTATTTTTCTTTTGAGTTCACAAAACCGACACATTTTAAGTAATCTGAATTGTTTAATTGTTTTAATGCTTTGTGTTCTTTTTGAAGAATTTTCAAAGCCTGATGAAATCGATATAAATATGTATTTATTACTGCACAATATGCTCGATGCAATCACTGCCCTTGAGAACATCCCGATCCCATTTAATTAACTTTTTTATCTCCTGGTAATCAATTCTAATTTAAATAATTTTATCTTTAGGTCTTACTTTTTAATGCCTTGTATTTTCGTTCTCATTTTTATGTAAAGCACTTAATTACTAGCCTGACAGGCCAGACTCACATCAAGATGTTGGATCTGGGAACTCACCATTGGCAGGGCTCAATCCGAGATCCGACTGAAGCCCCCCTAAAAAGGGCCTCGTGATGCTCATGCAAGGGAATATTGTGTGATATTTATGAGAACTTTCTTTTAGCACCGGCAGTCCTAGAGGATGTATCACTAACAGTTTTTTTTCGCACAGTCTTGTCACAAACAGTTCTCGTTCTGTGTTTGCCAGTTCATCAATCTTCTCCCTGCATACGCAAACACTTGTGAACTTGCTACATGACTGTTCCTCACGGGTTGGATCTTGTGCACGTGTGTGCCGACAATATATGCTTGTGTTGGCATGAGTGCATGTTTGATATGACATGCTGACTTCACAAGAGCAGGATGTGGTTCTAATATTAGATAAGGCTTTGAATAATGTCTCAACCTGTCAAAACGGGACTTCCTTCCTCCATGATCTTTTATTCAGGTTCATCATGAGGAAGTGGATAGGATTATAAAACACTTTCGCCCATGTTAATCAGTTTAACTCAATGCATTCAGTGCCATCTACACAGACTAGTTTGACTTTGTCTTCTATTTTAGAGGATTTATTCTAATAAAGCAATGCATCTATAAGGCAATGCATGATTTAGCTCCTGTTCCTTTGGCAGATCTTATCAGCCAAAGAAACAGTACTTTGCGAGTCACTAGAGGCTCAGTGAGAAGCGACTGCGTCATCCCCCTGCGCAAAAGCACCTTCAGCCAATCAGCCTGGTCTGTAAGGGGCGCTAGTGAGTGGAACAGATTACCAGATGAAATTAGACAGGCAGCTACTTATAAGGTTTTTACTAAACAGTTAAAAAAATGGCTGATTGATACGTACATCTGTCAGCACTAAAGTTTTGAACCTGTTGTGTCTCTTTGTGAAAATGTTTGTTTTGTTTTTGTTTTTATAGGCTGTATGTCTTATATCTTTTATGGTTGAACTTGCAGTGTGTTAAGTGTATTTGTCATCTGATCTGCAAGCTACGTTATTTTTTTTATTTTTTTTTGTCTGGTGTTACTAACCATGTATATTTGTGTTATATTTATGCTCTTTTAACATCTGGGCCAGGGGACTACAGATGAAAAATAGCCTTTTGGCTAATACTGGCTTTTTAACTCACGTTTGTTCATTTGTTTTTATGAAATTGCATTGTCCCCTTACAAATAAAGTAATCTTAATCTTACCTTGCATCTTTGGACATTAAATATATTGACAACCAGTGAATAATTGAAGTAGAAAGAGATTGAATGTGTTTAAAACCCTAGAAAAAAAAAAAAAACTAAGAAGAAAGAGAAAAGAGGCAGAAAAGATAAACAACGCTCTGAAAGAAGTGATCAATTACACAAATAATATATATTTTTTGTACAATATTAATTCAAATTCCATTTGATGTTTACACAGTTTCCAGATTTAAGACAATTGGAAAACCATTTTACTTTACATTTACAAGCAACCAATATAATATGTATAATACTATAATATTTAACGTTTAAATCATTATTACATATTCGGCTCATTAACAACCTAACATGGATGGATCTCTACTTGTCGCATAGATTCATATATATTATACATGTTATAATACGTACATATTATAATATATTAGACTAACAATAACAGAAGAATAAAATAAAGCATATTTTGTTAGCTTTTGGAGCTTGGAGGGGTTCAGTTTGAGCAGATGTTTTATACCATGATCACTGACCTCACCAGAGCTCATTTCCCAGTACATTCAGCATCTGGCTCATATTCACAATCTCAAACATATTCTCAATACTATAATTTTCAACATCTTCAGAATCAATATCGCTGACAGTTTCTTCACCAGATCCATCAAGTGACAGTGACACTAATATCTGTTTGCAGTCAGTACTTGCTCTGCAGTAAATCGCTGAGCCATTTCAAGTTTTGTTGATAATATTGTTCTTATTCTTTTTGTTTTCTGCCTGCGGTAACTGAGTGAAACGTCACTTCATCATTGTGTATCAGACATTGCCACCTTGTAGAATAAAGGTGAATTGCACTTATTCAGTCATGAAATATTCAATTATTGTTGTATATATACAACAATATACTTACACTGTTCCACACTTGTGGTTCTTAGTGACCCTATACAATTGTTTAAAAAAATGAATGGGAAAACAGGCATTCTTTTATAATAGATAGATAGATAGATAGATAGATAGATAGATAGATAGATAGATAGATAGATAGATAGATAGATAGATAGATAGATAGATAGATAGATAGATAGATAGATAGATAGATAGATAGATAGATAGATAGATAGATAGTAAAAAGTCCCACCTGAAAAATCCTCCCGCGAGTTCCTTCACAACGCGAGTTCAGTCTGGCACGTTTCAGTTCATGCCTTTGCAAGCTTAACTTTCATAGAAATTAATTTAAGAAGTTAAAAGACTTTTAAACATGGTGAGCATATGGTGAGCATAGCTCCGTTTAAATGAGTGCCTGTAGCTGCGAGCTGAGCTCTGAGTGTGATCTCCATCCCCCATGCGCGGGTTCAAAACATGCGTAAATGGCTCCCTCTGCTGGCTGTAGTCTTTAGCCTTTGGCCAAACATTCCAATATTGTCAATTTGCTTCATAGGAGGAATTTTTCCAGAAATAAAATGCATAAATCTCTTGTCTCAGGGGGATATGAGGGGGGAAAGCACAGTCATTTCAATATACTCTAGGGTTTCTACTGATACAAAGCCCTATGCTAATCGCTGAAGTAACCCTTTAAGGGAATAGCATAGTTTAATATGAAAAAGCGGTGAAGTATCCCTTTAAGACCCCGGCGAATGCGTTTAAGGGTTACAATGCGTTTTTACATAAACATCACTTGCCTCCAAACTTTATCCACTGGTGCTGCTGCCGAAAAGTGTTTTTATAACAAACAAACAAATAAATAAATAGGCATTCACACACGGTTTGATCTCATATTTTGTAATTATTTATAAATGTATTTATTAATTTCTATACTGTCAGTTATTTTCTCTGCTCAGAGAAAACATCCCTGGCGTATACATTGTGACTGATGGTGGAGGACAGATTGCCTTTCATGGTTAAAAGGAGTGGAATGAAAAATCAATTTTACTTTTAGATTGAAGTTTGGCTGAAAGGGTAAAAGACAAGGATGGGAGTCTGTAATATTATCAAGGCGGCCTATCGTGTACCTCTGACAGTCTTTACAGCAATTAATTCAAATTACAATCAGATGAGCCTTCAAGTAAGCTGACTTGGGTATGAAATCTGTCATGTTTACCATAGGAATTCATGTCCCCACTCAGAAGAATATTCTGAATGTGATCTTTCGGGTGGTTGCTCATTCAGAGGCAGCAACCGCCATGATTGATGAGTCTCAGTAACAACGATCTGCTTTCAAAGTCTCTGATCCATGGACACACGACGCACTGAGGCTGAACAGAGGATATGCACATAAGCAAAGGAACCACCCACATATGTCTCCTCTTCTGTAGTCCACATTAATCACACAGTTATTAGTGTCAGCTATAATTTTATCAGTTTGACTCCTGTGCATTTATGCAGACCTTCACGCAGAGCATTAAGACTTCTCTCTAGAGCATTTTTTGATTTTTATACATGCATTTCAGTATATTAGGAGAATGCATCTTTGTCTGATGGTAACTGTCTGTTGCTTCATTTATAGATCATTTTAGCCCTGTGAACCTAGAGAATGCAAAACACACTTTAACAATGTTCAACAGTATATCATAGAAGAAGAATTATCTCTCTCTCTCTCTCTGCACCAAAAATGCACCAACCCAACAATTGGGTTGTTTTTACCCAATGGTTGAGTTGTTCTTACCCAGCAATTGGGTTGTCTTAAGCAACATTTAACCCAACCACTGGGTTAAAACAACTCAACCACTGGGTTAAAACAACTCAACCACTGGGTTAAAACAACTCAACAATTGGGTTAAAACATCTCAACCATTGGGTTAAAACAACTCAACCATTGGGTTAAAACAACTCAATTGTTGGGTTGGTGCATTTTCAACCCAACTTGGGTTGTTTTTAACCCAGCATTTTTTAGAGTGTAGTACTGTATACTTTTACTCAAGTAAAAGTAATTCAAAGTTTTACTTGAGTAAGTTTTACAAGTAAAAAAAGTAATACATTTTTTACTTGAGTAAGTTTTACAAGTAAAAAAAGTAATACATTTTTTACTTGAGTAAGTTTTACAGTTAAGAAAACAACTTTTATTTATGAAATGTAGTGCAGTAAAAAGTATGACATTATATATTATGCTTTGGAATGTAGTGAAGTAAAAGTTTTCCAAAGAAAAACACTGATAAAGTATACTTGGTTTTTATAAAATCAACCTCAGGTAAATAAAAGTTGAAGGAACTATCAACAATAGGATCAAAACAAAGGTAGGTCAGAATAAAGACTGTGGTAATTTCTTGAGGTAGCCTATATACAGTAATAAGAGTCACCACAGATAGGCTTCCCAGCGCCTCTTAGCTCTTCAGTGAATTGTTCCTTTCTTAAATGGCTAAAAAGGTGATCCATTGAGCTTTTGAAGTGAAAAGGAGGGTCTTTCCCTCCTCTAGACAAATCCATTCATGTTTTATTAATGTCATATGCTCTTGGGTATGGAATCTTTTTAAAACAACTCACCAGGTCATCTTGTTCGTTGTCACAAATCAAATTAGCCCAGCGAGCGATTAATCTTCCCGTCGAACCGACTCTGAAAAGGGCTTGACACCTTATTCATTTTCTTAATTAGATCTCTTATTAGGTGTCGCAGTCGTCCACGTTAATTACAGCTTTCTTTGACTCTTGCACTTTCAAGACGGCTATGCAAACTATTTGTACAAAGTAAATGCAATAACGTAAGGAGATTAGAAGCAATGAATTGGATTAATGTTTTAAAGCACATGGCGGAGGTGAGGCGATGTGCTATGTGGGACATTTGAAAAAGAACATGATTGCGAGTATGATATTTCTAAAGCTACAATAGTTTGAATAGTTAAAGGTAGGTCATTTTTTTTAATAAACACTTTGTTATACTGATTGAAACATCCTTAAAGCAATCAATAATAGAAGTGGTCTAAATATTAAAACATACACACATATATTCCGTGGAAGTCCCAGGAACAAAAAAATGTCATCAAATCATTTTCAATTCGGTCTGAAAGCAATGATAGGATGTCCTACCTGCTTGTCAGCATACACTATATTGCCAAAAGTTTTGGAAGCCTGTCTTTACATGCACATGAACTTTAAGGACATCCCATTCTTAATCCGTAGGGTTTAATGTGGAGTTGGCCTAAGCTTTGCAGCTATAGCAGCTTCAACTCTTCTGCGAAGGCTTTTAACAAGGTTTGAAGTGTATTTATGGGAATGTTTGACCATTCTTCTAGAAGCGCATTTGTGTGGTCAGGCACTGATGTTGGACGAGAAGGGCTGCAATTGTCCAAAATGTCTTGGTATGCTGAAGCATTAAAAGTTCCTTTCACTGGAACTAAGGGGCCAAGCCCAACCCCTGAAAAACAAGCCCATAATCCCCCCTCCACCAAACTTTACTCTTGGCACAATGCAGTCAGACATGTATAGTTCTCCTGGCAACCGCCAAACCCATACACATCCATTGGATTGCCAGACAGAGAAACGTGATTCATCACTCCAGGGAACACGTCTCCACTGCTCTAGAGTCCAGGGGCTGCAAGCTTTACACCTCTGCATCCAACACTTTGCATTGCACTTGGTGAAGTAAGGCTTGTATGCAGCTATTCGGCCATGAAGACTCATTCCATCAAGCTCTCAACACTGTTCTTGAGCTAATCTGAAAGCCACACAAAGTTTGGAGAACATCCCACTCATGATCGATGTACTCCCAGTTACACACTCTGATGTCACATTTCCGCAAAACAACAATGGCAGCTCCTACGGATATACGAATAACGTAAAATAAAAGGTATAACAGCGTCTTATGTGTTGTTTTCTCTGCCTTCTTGGCTGCTTCCACTGCACACTGCTTTGCAACTCACCTCCACCCCAGCTACTCCTTAAACGGTGTTTAACTTAATCAGTGTCATTCTGTTGTCATTGATGCATGCTCTGTTCTCAATGGGGGGATTTACGTTGCCCTCCCAGTTAAAAAAAAACAAAACATTGGAGGTTGTCCCCAGAAACTGCTGCTGTTCCCTGTCTTGGCTTTTCATGGAGCTCATGAAAAGAATGGGGAATTTGAATGGAAACATATTGCCAAATGTGTAAGGTATGGTTGACTTAAGTAGACCAGACTGAAAATAAGTAATTAATTAATTAATATGTTTAAAAATATGGCCATTAATATGATTTTACTCATAAAGACTTGTCATCTCCTACTGCCGTAACAAGTTAACCTGCAGAAGGTTACAATGAAAAATCCCCACCACAAAGTCTGTCTGAAGTGCACAGACAGACAAGCGCAGAAAAATGAACAGTAAAAATCTCAGTACTATTATCAAAACAAACCACTGACCCTGATTTATTTCTCCAGAGCTTGAGAGTGTCCTTCAAAACAGTTAATTGTGAAACTGAAGCTAAGTTTGGGAAATGTGCTGTTCTATTTACTTATGATTAAAGGAACATCCTTGATCCAGCAATGACCCCAGAGGAATGAACTCTTGCTTGCTTTTCACAGTCACAAATGACAACAGACACACACACACACACACACACACACACACACACACACACACACACGCATGCACTCACGCACGCACGCACGCACACACACTCGCACACATGCACGGACACACACACACACACACACACACACACACACACACACACACACACACACACACACACACACACACACACACACACACACACACACACACACACACACACACACACACACACACACACACACACACACACACACACACACATACACACACACACACACACACACACACACACACACACACACACACACACACACACACACACACACACACACACACACACACACACACACACACACACACACACACACACACAAAATGAGTAAACACTCATTAAACAGTATGAATTACATTTTTAGAGAATATTTATCGGTTTAAAGCTGCAGCAAATTTGCAAAGGAATGGGAAAAAAAGCCATGAATAAAAACATTGCAGCTTACCACTGGAACCCAGCTTTTAAATGGGTCAGTCAGCATGGTTTGAGGAGAAAGCTTCTCTTCATAGAATAGGAATCAATTGCCTTTGCCTAGAGCATGAGCACATTCTACCATTGAATTGAATAGCTGAACAAAATGGGTGGAAAAAGGACCAGTAAAAAAATAGACAAGTAAACAGAGTTGTGTTTAAAGCCTGGAGTTTCTGTACTTGCTGTAGTGAAGTCTTTGGCCTGCTGTTAAGAGTGAATCTGATGACCCAGCAGGAGTGCAATGTTGACCTGGATTTTATTGATCTTCAGGTCTGGTATATTAGGATTGTATAGTGGCATAGAGCAGGGTTTTGGACATGCTCATCACTTTCAGACAGTCTGGCCATACAGACATCTGCTGATTCATATTCAGTATATAGTGTTAAAAATGACAGACTGTAAGGAAATTGAAGGGTTTGGCTCCTTTGTTTGCCTGGCACCTTCTATAAATATCTGCATGCACAGCACTACAATTATCCATTGAAAAATGTCCACCTGGAAGAAGCCATTTTCATTTTTTATTTATGAAAGCAGTCCAGTTATATGTATATAGCACTTTGTTATTGTATTGCAGCATCAAGCGTAACATTTAGCCCCTAGATGTTGATGAAATATTCCATATTAAAACTTGGAAGAAAAAAAAGAGTACAAAATCAGTGTTCAGAAAAAAATCAACAACTGTATGAATAAATAAATAAGCAAACAAGCTGAGTTTTTGTGTGTGTTTATTAAACCCACCAAGTGCCAGATAATCAACATCTTTTAGAAAAAAAGAAAAGAAAAGAAAAAAAACACATCAAGAAGATGCGATGAAGATTGTACGGAGTGGAAGAGAATTAATGTTGGAGGAACAAAGACATGCTATGAAGTAACATGAAAAGAATATTGTAATGGAATCCATAACTGTCCTCCCATCGGTGAGGCTTGTCTTTTGAAAATACTTCAATAAGACCAGCAAAAACCTATTTAACTTATCAAAACAATATGAAACCTATTAAAAAATGAAATGTTTACTGCCCAGAAAGAGGTTTTTTTCATATTTATGACCAATAGCCAATTCAGTGAGAAACTGCACATTGGTTTTAATGACACCGACTTATTTGTAAGCCTTCTAATAATGCAGTGATATTGAAGAACCAAAAAAAAAAAAAAAAGAAAGAAAAAGAAATTGTATAAATGGATCATTGATAGCAGTGGTCCTCAATAAGGGGGCGGAGCCTTACAGAGGGGCCTCAGCAAACTTCCAAGGCCACAGAATGAATTAAAATAATCCAAATGAGCTTTAGAAGATGCTATACTCTTAGCATCCTAATTAGGAGAGGCAGAGGCAAACCACACGCCTGGCAAGCAGTAGATATTGCATCAACAATCCATTTACTGATTGTCTGCTTTGAGGCTGGAGATCCCTTCCTAGGCGACCTGAAAAATACTAATAGCTGGTCCGACTTCCTCCATTGAGAGGACCTATGCACATAGCACTGACAGAGCACAATAAATGCAGCTTCTTCTGGTCCACCCACACAGGAGGTTGAGGATGGAAGGCCGGCAGGACTGTTAGTTGGCACCTTATGCACATTGCCCGATCTAGGGTGGAGAATGGCTTTCACCCTCCTGGGAGGCTCCAGATAAAAGGGAGAGACAGAAAGAGTCTGTGAGTCCCCTACTTTTTAAGAGACATAATGGCCAGCTGGAAAGCAATCTTAGGGTGCGTTCACACTTGTAGTTCGGTTAGTTTAGTTCGTTTGGTCTGTTTGGTCCGGACCAAAAAACAAAAACAAAACATATAGTCCTGCTCCGCTTAGCGTTCACACTGGCATTTTTAACAGCGAACCTAAAGTCACCGAACCAAAGGCATAGGGAGACACTCACAACCTGATTGGTCGGCTTATATGACGCAGGAGCTTGCTTACCGAACATTCAAACCAATGCTGTGCGCTGGATTACACGCGATCATTTTATGCGTGTACATATGGCATTATTTTTACCTGAGAACTCATGAAGAGCTCATGAAATGTTCAAAACAACGCTGTGTGCTGGATTAAACGCGGTCATTTTATGCGTGTGGCATTATTTTTACCCGCTGAGAACTCATGAAGAGCTCATAAAATGTTCAAAACATTCAAAACAGCATACGGATTTCCTCCGTTGTGCAGAAAAGAGTCTCTTATGCAAAAGAGACGGCGCAGTTCTGTCGTCTGTACTAATGGGCAACACAGGTCCTTTGATGAGAAGATCCAGGTATGCTTTTTGTGTGTTTTTTCTAGCATTTTCGAAACATGCTCGTCTGATCAAATATTGATTAGGCACCTCCTCGTTGCTCCACGTTTGCCCTCTAACGTTAACTTTACTCATTTTGGATACACCGATCTTTCCGCGTCGTCAAATCAGCTGACTATATGCGTAGTATCTTGTGAAATTAGTAAACCTACGTACGGTTTTTGGTTCGTTTACATGTCTTTGGTTCGTGTTGCGTTCATATATCAATCGAACCGCACCAGAGTTCGTTTGGAAGCGGGCCGAGACCCATCTTTTTAGCTGTCTCGGTCCGCTTGTTTGGTGCGCACCAGGGTTCGGATGGCAGCGTTCACATATGTTCAAATGAACCGCACTAAACAAGCAATCGCACCAGGGTTCGTTTTAATCGAACCAAACATGACAAGTGTGAACGCACCCTTAAAGGTCAAGAATTTCTCCAGCACTGAGTCAATGGGCTTGAAATGTGCCAGGGATAACCCTTCCAGAACCTAAGCAGGGAGCCTGACATGAGATGCAAGCCTTTCTCAAGGTGTCACAAAAGAAACCCTCCCCAAAGGTCCATCACTTAACGTGCATGGAAGTAGACCTTAAAGGGTTAGTTCACCCAAAAATGAAAAATCGGTCATTAATTACTTACCCTAACATCGTTCGACACCTGTAAGACCTCCATTCATCTTCGGAACACAAATGAAGATATTTTTGTTGAACTCCGGTGACTCAGAAAGGCCTTCATTGACACCAATGTCATTTCCTCTCTCAAGACCCATAAAGGCACTAAAGACGCCGTTACAAAGTCCATCTCAATACAGTGGCTCTACAATAATTTTATGAAGCGACGAGAATAGTTTTTGTGTGCAAAAAAATCTAAATAACGACATAATGTGATGGGCCAATTTCAGAACAAAGCTTCGAATGGTTATGAATCAGTGTATCGATTCATGATTCGGATCGCCAATGTCATGATCCGAATCATGAATCGATAATGTTTTGATTATGATTATGATTCATAATGTTTCGAAATTTTGTTTTGAAATCAGCCCATCACTATATAAGTCGTTATTTCGTTTTTTTGCGCACAAAAACTATTCTCGTCGCTTCATAAAATTTTTGTAGAGCCACTATAGTGAGATGGACTTTGTAACAACGTCTTTAGTACCTTTATGGGTCTTGAGAGAGGAAATGACATTGGTGTCAATGAAAGCCTTTCTGAGCCATCGGATTTCAACAAAAATATCTTCATTTGTGTTCTGAAGATGAACGGAGGTCTTACAAGTGTCGAACGACATGAGGGTAAAGTAATGAATGACAGAATTTTCATTTTTTTGGGTGAACTTACCCTTTAAGCATGGACTGAGAAAGAATCCCAGAGAAATGATAAAGTAATCCACTGGGTGGTTAACTGGGTCCATCTGATGCTCTCTGTACCATAAAGTGAACACATTCCACTTTAAGGCATACGGTTTCCTTGTGGAGGGAGCTCTAGAGTTTAGGATGGTCTCAACAAACTCAGCTGAGAAACCGGCAGTTAAGAGCTGATCCCCCTCACTGGCCAGACCCAAAACTTGAAGCAAACAGACCCACTTCCACTTGGCCAAACTTTCTCCAAACCTACTCAACCATTTTGGGATAGAGTCTGCTTTCAGATGTTGGTTCCCAGGGATGTACATTGCTCTGAGCGACAGCCCTAGAATCACAGGAGGACCTTCTGCGGCAGTCGGCACAGAGGGCGTGACCTCAAAGGACCTGAGGTCACGCCCTCTGTGCAGACTGCCACAGAAGGTCCTCCTACAACCTTCTGTCCTCCTACAGAAGGTTTGTACTACAACATAATAGAACCTGAAGTCTGGGAGGAAGTACCTCAGCACTAAAAGTACAGCCACAATTTCCAGGCAATGTATGTGCCACGAGAGATGATGTTCTCTCCACAGACCCCTTGTGAAGCAGCCCACCAGCCTGTGAGGGACGCATCTGTTGTCACTGTATTCTGTTGTCAAGGCGCCCCCCAACAAAAGACCTTGAGACAGGAACCATGGTTTCTTAATTTCATTATGACATGGGTATGAAGGCATCTGTGTAAACTTTATCATCCAGAACGGGTTTCCCCTCAGTGAGAACCCCCTGTTACAGATCCAACACAGCAGGGGTCTCATTTACAGCAGGCCAAAATGTATCACATTGGACACTGCTGCTTGCAATAATCGTCATTTGACACCAGCACTTGTTCGAAATATAGTTGTCAGCAGTGGACAGCTACTAGCGGATGCTTTAACAGCAAGAGTTTTGTCTTACCATCTTCAACGTATTCTGTACAGTTTCAGTTCTCTCAGAAGACATCTCACTGATTCTCTGTGAAACCTTTGGAATTATTACTCTGGCTTAATAGGATGAAGGTTGAAATCTTGTGCGAGGCAGCGACTGCAATTTTCTGTGTGTCCCACAAGGGACAGGACTTGTCATGTATAACACAGAACCACTCAAGAAGAAAATGATGGATTTCACAGTTTGGCCTGTCTCATGTCTGTGCATTTTGACTTTAGTTTGTTTTGAGGGATCGCAAGGGAAGAGAGGAAATGTTTTATCATGATGATAGTCTCTGACACTCCTGAACTTGTTAATCATTTGACATTGAAGACTTACCTCTAGGTAGATTATGACGTCACAGTTGGGAGACTTTTGAGGTTTCAGATGAAGCAAAGATGTTTTGTAGCACTCAAACATTTACCCACCGTCATGTTACAAACCTGTATGGCTTTAATAGTTATTTTTAAGAATTACAGACCCGCTGATGTTCATTGTACAGACAAAAAACTTCCTCATGTTCTACAGAACAAGTAAGTCATTCAGGTTCGAGAGTGAGTAAACGATGACAGAATTTTGTTGTAGGGTTACTATTGTATTAATTCAAGTATGCTTATTCCAAATATGACTATACTCAGATTAAGTTATATAAAGATTCAGTTTGCTTTTACTGTTCAATAGTATTAATCATTACAGCCATTGTAAACATAAACTGTGATTTCGTAATGTACAATAACCTTTCCATTCAAATAATCATACAATTGGTGGTTATAAATAAATATGAGATTTCCAAAGAAAGTCTATTCTAAGAACTTGATTGAAGTTTCCTCAGCAAAATAACAAAGAACTGGGTGGTGGTAAATGCATCCAGTTATCTATGCAGTTCTTGCTCTAGAAAGAAGCATGGCTCTCTTCACAGCAAGACACCAGCATTCCTACTCAGAAAAACAGATGCATGAAAAAGAATTGTGAGCTCTTTCGCATCCATCCCAAAGCACCTTTTACGACCCATCCACATTAAAAACCAGAATACACAGAAAAGAAATCCCTTGATTCCCATTTACATACTTTTATTTTTTCCACGATAATCTCACCATTATGTCACAGCGGCGGCATCTTTCTCATGGAAGGTCTGCTGTTGGGGCCCTGTTTCCTATAACGCATCAAATGCACACTTGAGGCTCTAAGCTGCTCTGTATCCTTTTAGATAGAAAAACAACAACAAAATGAGGGAACGCCTCATTGAAGAAGAGAAAACACAGCTTTTTGTTTGTAATTCCCTGCTTAGCATTCTGGGAAAACTGCTGTGAGATCGATGTAGCTGTCAATCTCAGGCCCTCTGTGACTTTGCTGATAGAAAAAAATGACTTGAAAGAAAAAAGCAGAGTTCTTTTTTTTAATGATTAATAATATGGTACTTGTTGAGGAGAGGAAGCAAACCTGAAGAAATATGGCAGTCAGGAAGATTTATTATGGGAGTCAGATGGGAGTAGTCTTGGCGTGGAACTGAAAATCTGTATCCCTAATTGAATAAGTTAACAAAATGGGCAATGCTGATAAATGCAGTCTGCCAGAGGGAATTATATAAATCAAAGATTCAGTTATGTCTGTATATACAAGCATGCAAGCATTGATACTATTTGATAGAATGCAAGCATTGCCCTTTAGGCAAAGTTGTACATGTTGCGGTGAATATGTTTTCAATGAACATATTCTACCGGCATACGACTTCATGAAGTTGTCATGAGCAAACATTTGAATATCGCATGTAATCTGGATGTTCTTTTTCTGTATCTTTATATATATATATACAAATCCCAGTCTTAAAGGGTTAGTTCACCCAAAAATGAAAATTATCTAATTAATTACTCACCCTCATGTCGTTAGACACCCATAAGACCTCCGTTTATCTTCAGAACACAAAAGAAGATATTTTAGTTGAAAGCTGATGGCTGAGAAAGGCTTCAGATTGGCCTTCATTGACATTCAGTAAATTTTTTACTCGAAGAGGAGTATTTGCATTTTTTTGTTCATCCGCACATATTTGAACCGGAGTAAACAGATAATGAACTAGAAGAGATGGAAGCGCCTGCAACACAAACACAGCCACAAGCTAACGTTACTGTTAAACAGAGAGTAATGGACCTGGGCTGTGATGAATTATTCATAGTCTCATGTTTATATAGTAACTCAGTAATATAGTAAATAATGTACTTTACATATTCATCAAAAGCATTATAACATTTTAAAAAATGAAATCATATACTACATTGCTGTATCGTTGCTTTATCCCTTAACAATCTCCCCATTATGATTTCACTCATACCTCTTTGCTTATAAAAACAGGCTGGGCCCAGCTGTTGATTTCAGATGTCTTCGACGGTGACCACATTAGAAATCGTCTGGTGAAAAATGTGCACCGCACAATTTCAACTGCTTGACGTATCCAACATCCTGATGGTCAGCCAGCAGCCATAGCTTCATGGGTTCAGTATCATTCCATGGGAAACAGTGAAATGTGAGCCTTTCATTTTGCGGTGCACTTTTAAGTTTACTTGGTCGATTCTCACAGTTCGGGCATCCAGGAAGTGCACACTTTAGCCGCCCCATTTTGACCGCTAAACCACGATCAGTGTAGAATTGCGTCATATTCTCGCGCATGCGTCGTGGTACTTCCTGAGTTCACGTCCGAGGCATACACGGAAGACAATAACTTGGTGGATAAAGTAGTCATTTCGAGTTTTTTTGAGCACAAAAACTATTCTCGTCGCTTAGTGACATAACTGTACAGCACCTGCAGTGAGATGGACATTGTAACGACGTTTTTTAGGGCCTCTATGGGTCGAGTGAGTAAAAAATGTACTGAATGTCAATGAAGGCCTATCTGAAGCCTTTCTCAGCCATCAGCTTTCAACTAAAATATCTTCTTTTGTGTTCTGAAGATAAACGGACGTCTTATGGGTGTCTAACGACATGAGGGTGAGTAATTCATGAGATAATTTGCATTTTTGGGTGAACTAACCCTTTAATTGTGAAAATAGGGGAGATTTAAAGGGATCGCTCACCCAAAAATGAAAATTCTGTCATCATTTACTCCCCCTCAAGTTGTTCCAAAACTGTATGAGTTTCTTTCTTCTGCTGAACACAAAAGAAGATATTTTATAGAATGTTTGTAACCAAGCAGATCGATTGACACATTGACTACCATAGTAGGGAAAAAATACCATGGAAGTCAATGGTTGCTTTGTCAATCTGCTTTGTTACAAACATTTTTCGAAATATCTTCTTTTGTGTTCCAAAGATGAACAAAGGTCTTATGGGTTTGGAACGACATGAGGGTGAGTAATTAATGACATTTTTTGGGTGAACTATCCCTTTAAGGCCAGCTTTTGAATAATTATCAACATTTAATTCTGGTTCTCAAATCTAATTTCAAGTAGTTAGTCTATTCATTAGTAGTGTGGATTTTTCAGTGACACTTTCTGCAGGATACATTGTTATGCCAGTACTTGGAATCAAGTTATTGTCCTTTATTAAATTATTCAACTCATTTGTTCAAAAACATTGAGTCATGAAAAAGTCTTTATGAGTGAGGCATTGAATTATCCATTCAAATACCCTGATTCATCCAGGAACTAAAATAGCAACTGTGTTAGGAGTGAGTCATTGAATTATTCGCTCAAGTGATTTCTTCAAAAACACTGATTCATTCAGGAAAGCCCCCACAGAGAGGCTCAATTATTATGTTGTGGTTTCGTTTGGAACTATTTTTATTGGCAGAGCAAAAATAGACAAAGTAATGACAAATACTGTGTCTAAGATGTAAGGCCCCATTTACACTAGTGCATTTTAATTTTAAAACATATAACGTTGTGTGTTATGTATAACAGCTATGTTACGCCTGTTGTCTATACTACACCAGTGTTTTTGAACTGAGACTTTTGAAAACACTGCAAACCCCATTTTAAAACATTTTAAAAACTCTGGGGTTGCGGAGGTTAAGCTACCAGAACACAATGATAACAGAACAGGGCTGCGTTTCCAAAAAGCATCATACACCTAGTTGATAGTAGAGACCGTTTTAATAATAATAATAATTGGTTACATTTATATAGTGCTTTCCTGGGTACTCAAAGAACTTTACATGGAAGGAGGGGGGATCTCCATAACCACCACCAATGTGCAGGCCTCACTAACACCTCTTCCAGCAGAAACCTAGTTTTCCCAGGAGTTCTCCAATCCAGGTACTGACCAGGCTCAGCCCTCCTTAGCTTCAGTGGGAAACCAGTCTTGGGCTAGAGGGTGATACGGCTGCTGGTAATGCTTTTGGGAAACGCAGCCCAGAGCCATCGCTCTCAGTGGGTCTGTAGCTTCGACGACCGTGTAAACAATAACACAGAGTCCTTTTTCACAGCCATTGTGCAGTTAAACACTGTATTTTATAATACTGCAGCTGTCTACATAGTCAAGAGGCAACTGTTCAGTGTTTACACTTATACGCACATGCCAATTGTGCCCATTTTTGGTCATGCAGTGTAGACAGAGATTGTTTCTGAAAAGCAATGGATATGTCCACATAGATGAGGATAGTTTTCAATTTAAACCGCCGTTTTAAAACTAAAACGCACTAGTGTAAACGGTGCCTAAAATACTCAATTAATGGACTTTAACTAAAAAAGATTCCCAAAGTGAGAAACAAAAAAGATTTTTTTTCTAGGAACTTCTAGAATTCTGATCCTTAAAAGACCACTGTTCCCCATATCCAGGTATGACATAAAATGCCAACAACAACAGCGTAATTAAATAATAAAACATGCTAATCAGCAGAGAACCGCATTACTGGCAGAGACATAAAGGTAGACACAGTGTATAGAAAACCATTTTAATATTGATTTGCTTCTGATAAGGCTGCATATTTATCTACCAGCGCTACTTTAATTGCACATCTACTGATGCCAGTAAAGAGAAATGAAGCCCGCCTTTTTCTGACCTTTTGCACCTTTGAAAACAGAAAACTAAAACATTTTAGTGTGAAATTCTAAACGATAATGGCATTTGTAAATTGTAAGCTGTCAAGCATTTTAAATATTCTTTATCTCTTAAAAACTTCATCTCATCTACTCTGTGACATGGACCCAACCAAACCGGGGGCTTCATTTTTCTGAACTGAATCAGGTCTTTGTGCATTGACAGAATGTTAAGTTATCATGATTATCACCTTTAACAAGCTGAATGTATTCTATTTTGTTGTATTTATGAACCCTAAACAAGCATGATGAAGCCTATCTATTTTCAGAACAGGACAGAACACACTGGATCATGGACTGAACTGAACAAAATTAGAACTGCCAACAGGCAATTATCAATGGTAATCTAAGTTCCAATATGTGACTGGCTTATTTTGTTGGGCTGGACTTCATCACACTGATATCTTTGGGAAATTCACTAAGAATGAGTTGCGTCTAAGGACAGAGGCAATTATTTGCACTGTTTGCAGTGTTTAAGTGCCTGATTCTTACAAAATCAGACAACAGAACAAAAGCACCTGTGTATGGTGCCATTTACAAACTTGCTGGCTGCTTCGATGTGTATAGGTTGTGGAGGATACAGTGGACTACCATAATTTAATGTACTTTTGGGATTGTACAGCACAACTGAAAGTGTGATCAACTACTCTGCACAGCTGCTCTTCTCTATTTGATTATTATGTATTGAAGTACTTCTGCAATGTTCACTAGAAAATGAACATAAAGTCATTTACTATTTAATTTCTTCTGGCGGTAGTAGCACAACGATGATTCCACTAGGTAAATAGGTTTCAGAATAATTTTCACTGAAAATGAATGACAATGACTAAATTCTTATAGTGTAGAGCTATTCAATTGCCAAAAAAGTGCAAATCGTGTGCAAAAGTGTTGCATCTGTTTAGTGAATTTTCCCCTTTGTTTTTCTGGAACTAAATCTAATTTTAAGCAACAAATGCAGGATTTCCATTACATCGAGAGAATATGTATTTCCACAGACAGCCTTAAATTAGGATTTAATTTTACGCCTTATTCAAGTAACCAAAACAATGAATACAGTCTTAATTCAAACCCACTAAACAGGTTTAAGGGCATGTTAGATCTTCATATGTCGTCTTTTAATATGTATCTATATGTATATATACAGAAATATATACAGTTACTTTCATTACAAAGCTCCCACAAAGTACATTGAGCATGCCGACAAATAAAAAGATATCTGGCCCAAGTAGGTGTAGACAGTGAGGTGACCTTTGACCCGGGGGAATTCCAAAAACGAACAGCGCATGGACACTAGCGGAGAGCGGTAAACTCAGAAGTGGAGGGAAATAGCAGGGCTTCACGAGCTTTCAGTCTATTACCAAAGCCGGCGTGGCAACAGAACTACAAACTGATCAAGGGATGGGAAAAAATCCCACCTCATTTTCACAGACCAATGCTTATCCATCATGATCCTTCATACAGACGTTCACAGCTTATATCGGGATTGTCCAGTTTACTTAGGGAGGTAAAGTCTTCAAATATAATTTGAAATCCAGTAAACGGCTCCCCTAAGCTGTATGAGTTTAGAACCAGAGGAAGGTGGTCAGGAGAAACGCAGAAAATCGAGAGAACTGGACACAGACGCTGGAGTCCACAGCATTGGGCTCACTGATCAAAAACACAGATTAGCCTGCTTTATTTCTATTTTTTCATATTCCTTGGCACCGAAGGAGCAAATCTTGTCTTTATCCCCAAGAATGTCATTCTTTATTGCTCAGTCACAGGTAATCCAGTCAAACACCCCTTTGAATTAATGGTTTCGTCCATTCTGACAGAGAGAGAATCCACATTCACTGCCTGTGAAGGAGCTTTTTGTTAGGTCCGGGGATGAATCTGAAAAAAGACAAAAAGGAAGAGAAAACACACAGGCTCGCTTAGAACAAAGGTGAAGAATGATTCCCAGAAAGAATGACTACATTTTAGAATCACAAATCAGTAAAGACAGCTCCTTTGTTCTGTGGACCTATTGTCCATGTAAGGATGATTTTAATCTGTCTACCTTATACTGGTACGAATCTGTCTACCACACACTGGACCGATTGGCAGTGTGTGCATGAATGTGTACGTGTTCATGTTGATCGGCCATCTGCAGTCTCACATTTCTATATGTTCCATGTTTACACTGCTCAGTGAAAAGAGCTCAGTAGCATTGCCAAGAGGAAAGAAGATTCTTTTCTTCCTCCCCGTTTCTCCATCCCTCTTTCTGTGACTTCAGGGACCCCTATTTAGTCTGTCTGGTAAGTGTGTCTTGCTCTCAATGCAACATTGTGCTTCACTCAGAGCGTTATTAACGATCCGTCCTCTCCCTCCTCAGATTGGAGGAAATGCACAATAACAGCCACAGTCACTAACGATTAGCCAATCTTATGTCAGCGCAAATCGTCTTTTGATGTGCTTCCCAGAAAGCTTGTCGCTTAACGAACATTATCACAAAAAAAACAAAAACATCACAGACATGCCACATCTGTCTGTCTGTCTGTCCGTCCGTCTGTCTGTCTATCCGTCTGTCCATCCTGTCTATCCAATAGTTCTCTCTATCTGTCCATTAGTTCTGTCCATCTGTCTAATAGTCCTCTCTATCTGTCTATAATTCTCTCTGTCTGTCGATAGTCCTGTCTATAGTTATGTCTATCTGTCTATAGTTCCATCTGTCTGTCTGTCTGTCTATCTGTCTGTCTGTCTGTCTATAGCTCTGTCTATCTGTCTATAGCTCTGTCTGTCTATAGTTCGGTCTGTCTATAGTTGTGTCTATCTGTCTATAATTCTGTATATCTGTCTATAGTTCTGTCTATCTGTCCATAGTTCTGTCTATCTGTCTATAGTTCTTTATATCTGTCTATAGTTCTCTCTATCTGTCTATTATCTATCTGTCTATAGTTCTGTCTGTCTGTCTGTCTGTCTGTCTATAGTTCTGTCTATCTGTCTATAATTATGTCTATCTGTCTATAGTTCTGTCTATCTGTCTATAGTTCTCTCTATCTGTTTATAGTTCCATCTGTCTGTCTGTCTGTCTGTCTGTCTGTCTGTCTGTCTATAGTTCTGTCTGTCTGTCTATAGTTGTGTCTATCTGTCTATAATTCTGTCTATCTGTCTATAGTTCTGTCTATCTGTCTATAGTTCTGTCTATCTGTCTATAGTTCTGTCTATAGCTCTGTCTATCTGTCTATAGTTCTCTTTATCTGTCTATAGTTCTGTCTATCTGTCTATAGTTCTCTTTATCTGTCTATAGTTCTGTCTGTCTATAGTTCCGTCTGTCTATAGTTGTGTCTATCTGTCTATAATTCTGTCTATCTGTCTATAGTTGTGTCTATCTGTCTATAGTTCTGTATATCTGTCTATAGTTCTGTCTATCTGTCCATAGTTCTGTCTATCTGTCTATAATTATGTCTATCTGTCTATAGTTCTTTCTATCTGTATATAGTTCTGTCTATCTGTCTATAGTTCCATCTGTCTATAGTTCTCTCTATCTGTCTTTAGTTCCGTCTATAGTTCTGTATATCTGTCTATAGTTCTGTCTATAGTTATCTTTATCTGTCTATAGTTCCGTCTGTCTATAGTTCTGTCTATCTGTCTATAGTTCCGTCTGTATATAGTTCTGTCTATCTGTCTATAATTCTGTCTATCTGTTTATAGTTCTGTATAACTGTCTATAGTTCTGCCCATCTGTCTATAGTTCTCTCTATCTGTCTATAGTTCCATCTGTCTATAGTTCTCTCTATCTGTCTTTAGTTCCGTCTATAGTTCTGTATATCTGTCTATAGTTCTGTCTGTCTGTCTATAGTCCTATCTATCTGTCTATAGTTCTGTCTGTCTGTCTATAGTTCTGTCTATCTGTCTATAGTTCTGTCTATCTGTCTATAGTTCTGTCTATCTGTCTATAATTATGTCTATCTGTCTATAGTTGTGTCTATCTGTCTATAGTTCTGTATATCTGTCTATAGTTCTGTCTATCTGTCCATAGTTCTGTCTATCTGTCTATAATTATGTCTATCTGTCTATAGTTCTTTCTATCTGTATATAGTTCTGTCTATCTGTCTATAGTTATCTTTATCTGTCTATAGTTCCGTCTGTCTATAGTTCTGTCTATCTTTCTATAATTATGTCTATCTGTCTATAGTTCTTTCTATCTGTATATAGTTCTGTCTATCTGTCTATAGTTATCTTTATCTGTCTATAGTTCCGTCTGTCTATAGTTCTGTCTATCTGTCTATAGTTCTGTCTATCTGTCTATAGTTCTGTCTATCTGTCTATAGTTCTGTCTATCTGTCTATTGTTATCTTTATCTGTCTATAGTTCCGTCTGTCTATAGTTCTGTCTATCTGTCTATAGTTCCGTCTGTATATAGTTCTGTCTATCTGTCTATAGTTCTCTCTATCTGTTTATAGTTCTGTCTAACTGTCTATAGTTCTGCCCATCTGTCTATAGTTCTCTCTATCTGTCTATAGTTCCATCTGTCTATAGTTCTCTCTATCTGTCTATAGTTCTGTCTTTCTGTCTATAGTTCCATCTGTCTATAGTTCTCTCTATCTGTTTATAGTTTTGTCTAACTGTCTATAGTTCTGCCCATCTGTCTATAGTTCTCTCTATCTGTCTATAGTTCCATCTGTCTATAGTTCTCTCTATCTGTCTATAGTTCTGTCTATCTGTCTATAATTCTGTCTATCTGTCTATAGTTCTGTCTATCTGTCTATAGTTCTGCCCATCTGTCTATAGTTCTGTCTATCTGTCTATAGTTCTGCCCATCTGTCTATAGTTGTGTCTATCTGTCTATAGTTGTGTCTATCTGTCTATAGTTCTGTCTGTATATAGTTCTCTCTATCTGTCTATAGTTGTCTATCTGTCTATAGTTCTGTCTATCTGTCTATAGTCCTATCTATCTGTCTTTAGTTCTCTTTATCTGTCTATAGTTCTGTCTATCTGTCTATAGTCCTATCTATCTGTCTATAGTTCTGTCTGTCTGTCTATAGTTCTCTTTATCTGTCTATAGTTCTGCCCATCTGTCTATAGTTGTGTCTATCTGTCTATAGTTCTGTCTGTATATAGTTCTCTTTATCTGTCTATAGTTCTGCCCATCTGTCTATAGTTGTCTATCTGCTTAGTTCTATAGTTCTCTATGTTTGTCTGTAGTTCTGTCTGTCTGTCTGTCTGTCTGTCTGTCTGTATGTCTGTCTATCTATCTGCCTGTTTGTCTGGCATGATTGTTTTTATAGACAATATTTCTAAAGCATCAATCCATCTGATTTAGAGCTAGGTGGCGTTTTTATCATAAAGTCGTGATGTCAGTAGTGCAATGAAGCTAATTAAATGCTCAAGCCTGTGGCTTCGCCCTCAGCGCATCAAGCATATGCTGACATTTCCCCATCTTGGTGCGGAGGAAGGCAACCAGGTGTGAGCCACAGATTGAGAGAGAGACATAGACAGAGACAGAGAGAGTGACTGGGGACAGAAATTAGAAGCACCCCTTAGGGCCCCCCATAACCCAACAGATAGACAGCTATCATGCGGCAGAGTACGCTCCACGTGCTCCCATCATCCCGGGCAAGGCAAGGCAGAGGAGGAGGAGCTGTCCATCATAACGCATCCCCTCTGGAAAGGGACCAGTTCATGCCAATCAAAAGAGGTTAGACTACCTATGACATCACACCATACACAGAACCCTGGCTAACATCACTTCTGTGGCATTTCACCAATACTAACATGAGACACAAGGAACACAGCTTCTTCTTTGACAAAGGATGCAACAGCCTCTTTGTTTAAAATAATCCAGCTTAATGCTTATTCTATATACATTTAAACGCTGACAGCTCTGTGCCAGAATTCATTTCTGTAGTCTTTTGTGCTTTTTGTGCCAAGCATTTTGTTTGTTTCTAAGCCGTTTGTTCCTTGTCTTTCCTCTTTAAAATAAAAGCCTTTGTATGCTGTGCAACTTCCAACCCCCACATACTACGGAAGAAGCAATATAGTGACCCTGATGCAATTTGTCTTCGGCTGTCTGATAGTATGTATGGCTCTGTCTCTCCCAATGCGGTTTGTTATAGCGGACTCTATGCAAATGCTGCCATATTTCCTCCATTTCTGCTCAGGTGTCCTCTACTGTCTGCTACTGCCTCCACTGATTGGCTGGATTCAGGGTTAAAAGCACACCCCAACGACATTCGCCATACACCTTTTGCATTTTAATTCTAAAACGATATTTCAATTTTGTTGAGCATGCTCCATATACTAAAAATTGTAATCTGGTTTAGATTATGCAGCTGCCGAATGTGACTATTAAATGAGGATAGCATACAGCAAGACTCCAGACAGCATGAATGTGTTAGAATTAATTTAATGTGACATTGACAGCTGAAAGAGATACAGATACAGTCAAGGCTCTGGGTTCAACTGCACTCTTGGGACAAACTGGCTTGATCATCGCATGATTTAATCTTAAACCATCACTTGGCAGATTAGATTCGCTCTGAATAACCACACAGATGGGGTTCTTTGAACAGTACAGGTATCTTGTAAAAAGCCTTCTGTTAAGAACGTGTCTCAGAGACATACCTGCGGACCAAATCTGTCTCGGAGAGGAAACAGCAAGCCATTATATTTTCTCAGAATGTTCTGAGAACTGAACATGCTGTTTTCTTGTAAACATTTATTTGTATGTGAATCATGCAGACTAGGGAATAACAGAATGTATGATTGAGCACCAAAAGCGAATCCTTTTTAGATAAATGAAAAAAAAAAAGTTTACTGAACTAACTGGTTTGATTTAAATGCTCACATACCCTTTATACCAACGTGATGTTGTTCTAGGACATGTACATTTTGTGCAACAACATCTAAAATGTATGCATTTTACAGAAGTGAACTATTTTAGAGACATACAATATGTTTCTGAATCATTTTAGCTTAAAGGGTTAGTTCACCCAAAAATTAAATTTATGTCATTAATGACTGGACTACGACTTTATTCAGCATTGCCTTCTCATCTGGGTTTGTGTTCAACCCTCAAATAAAGATTAGAATGCTTATGAATCAGCGTATTGATTCATGATTCGGATCACCAATAAAACGTGATTTCAGCCGTTTGACACGAGATCCGAATCACGAATCAATCCGCTGATTCATAACCGTTCGAATCTTTATTTGAGGACTGAAAACAAACCGGAAGAGAAGACAATGCTGAATAAAGTCTTAGTTTTTGTTATTTTAGACCAAAATGTATTTTCGATGCTTTAAGAGATTCTAACTAACTAACTGATGTCACATATGGACTACTTTGATGATGTTTTTATTCCCTTTCTGGACATGGACTGTATAGTGGGCATACACTTAGATACGCTGTCAGACTAAATATAAAATATGTTAAACTGTGTTCTGAAGATGAACGGAGGTCTTACTTGTGTGGAACGACATTAGGGTGTGTCATTAATGACATACATTTTATTTTTGGGTGAACTAACCGTTTAATATAACATTGAATTCATGGAATTATTTTGAAGGTTGATTGTATTGTATTCATTTATAGTGTTCAATCCAATCACATTTATTTAATGCATTCATCTCAAGGACCTTCTGCTGCCATATTCAACCCGTTTTGAAGTATTCCATCATTTTATACAAGCCTAAACTCTATGATTACAATTGTAAAATGTAACTATACAGGTATATTTATAATATAAATATAATATGAAGGAATTTGATTTTTATGTTTCTAAATCAGTGCATAATTAAATACATTTTAGATGCTGTCAATATGTCCATATTGTACATTTCAGTGTCTATTTGAACATACAACAACGCATGTATACATTTCTATTAATACTAATGAGACTTTGATGCTTATGCCAAAATTGTGCTGGCCTCAGACTTTCGAGACCAGCTGGTTTTAGGGGTCGTTGCTGACGCGATTCATCCAGCCTGGAGTGAATGGCTCCCAGCTGTATAGTAGCTACAGATTGAGTCCATCTCTCCTCTCAAATGAGGCAGATGATGTTAAACATAAACTGGGGGATAGACTTCGTCTTCTTGTGTACGTATTGATTTTGTTTGTATATAAAGGATCTGAATGATATAGCCATTAGGAACAGGTAGGGTGAGGGTGTCTCTCAGCCTCTCTCACTGTGTGCCTTCCTCAAAAGAGGCCTGCCTTGTCTGGAGCTACAGGCAAGGAGGGATCCCTCTCTGTAAGACATAAAGAAAAAAAGAGAAAAAATGGTGTCAGGCACACGCTCTGGCTTTTTCTTACTCACATGCCAAAGAGAATGGACGCCACGCCAGCGTTTGTGAGTAAACAAGCGTGTGTGTGTAAGCGTGGGTTCTTGAACTGCAAAGTAAAAGTTTTCAGAGCAAACCAAATACTGCAAGTGATGGTTTTAGCATTTAGCTTTGCTTTTTGTTTGTCCTGATCATAGACAAACGTGGCCGGATTGCCTTAAAAAAGGAGTGTATAGGGTCGGGATGGGGGATGAAGGGTGACCGAGCCAGTAAGATGGTCAGATGTGTTTGCAGAAAGCTAAAAAAACAACTTTCCAGTGGGGCAGATCAGACACTCCAGATCAGACACTTACACATTACTCAGACAGGAAGTGCACACCTCGCACATGCACAAACCTGCACACCTCAAAGATAATGGGATAATGTTGGGAAACCCAGAAACAAACATGGTAATCAAATCCTCGCCATGCCCAGGAGCTTACAAAACGGGAGACAATGGAAGCTAACAAGGGAAAATACTGATTTCAGCATTATGCACTTATTACCGACTACATGGTCACGCTTGAGCCCTTTTCGCTGTGTGTGTGTGTGTTAGCACGCTCATTAATTTGAGTCGGTTCCTGCATGGGTGTGTGTGATTGTGTGTTTGCATGCACGCAATTATGCTGCATTAGTACAATGTCGCGGTATGTTTTGGAGTGTGCGGTTGCACGCGACAAAGACGGTTTGCCTGTGCATCTGCTTCTTCATCGGTTTGTATTCGGTAATTACTGCACCGAGTACCGCGTGCACATTTTTCATTATGTTAGTGCATGCGTGTGCTGATAAATTACGCTGACGGGAGAATAGACACTGGAGGAGGAATATATTTGTGGCTTTTTAATCATCCGCAGCATATAAATATGCTCACAAACACAAACACTGACTCAGCAATAATTATGTTTAGCAGTGTGATGATGTTGATGAGCAGTGATTAAAATGTGCATGCCTAATCATACGGCTCAAGATGTTTAAAAAAAATGGAAACACCAACCTTGATGAGGAGAAGGACGCCGCTGAGCTTCTGGTGAGCCACTTTTGGTGGCCCTCAGAGCTAAAAAGCTGAATACGGCTGGGTGTTCTGGGAAAGAAGATATGAGTTTAATATCAGGAGCAGTTTTTCCCGCCAATTACTCATTTTCACAGTTCAAAAGATGGATAAATATTATTCGTTCCTTTACAGTTATTTATTTTTTCCAATAAGAAATAATTTACCTTAAAAGGACACAAGCACACTTTTAAGGACACAAAAGGAGTAATCCACATGATTTGTATGCTATATTTCTATATAATACTGTATTATTTGTGAGGTACAAATCAAACTTTTAGTCAGTTTTAAAATATTAATCTATACCAAAGCCCACATCCAACTTCCGAATTCTGAAATAGTACATTGGATGCTAAAACGGCACTGGTTATGAGTGTGTAATAACCAAACGTAATGCGCTGTATTTGATTTTAGACAAAAATGAATGCAAATTTTGGATAGACATGAGCTTTGCGGCAAGATTATCAGTGAATATTGAGTTTTGAATAAGAATCAGAAAATAATAGGTCTGATGATCTGTTCTTCACAAATCTGTCATAGGACTTCAGAAGACTCAATATTCTTAATATAGCACTTAAGGATCACAATTATGGTTGTTGTAAGGCAATTTTCTACTTATGTAATCCATATAAGAATAAAAAAAACATATGTGTTTGGGACAGAAAGTATACGTAAGCATTTTCATTTTTATGTGAACTGTCATTTTAAGCTTGACATAGGTGGGCACATTATTTGACTTATTCTATTTAATGATATTTTTACACTAATCATGGCTTTTTCTGGTTCATTAGGTTTGTATACATGATCTTACCTTGGAAATCTCGAAAATCATCCGGCCACCATCGGATTCCCATAAGCAGGGCTTGGGATAGTTTAAACACGTGCAGATGCCAAAGAGGGACCGAACCCATTGTAATATTATCTACTTGTGTTCACTGTCACATGACTCTCACAGATCCGCTGTCTGTCACCTCTCTACTGAATCAGCGCATGGGAATACTGATCTGCTCATCAAGTTTCAATATTGTGTCATGCATACTTCCTGTCAGAGTTACGGTGTTTCCTTTATTTTTGTCTGACTTGGTCCTAATGTCTTAAACTTGTTATTTAGTTTCTTTTTTCTTAAGTTGAGCTCTGCACAGCATCCTTCATAAGGCTGCATGCGACTAAATGAAGAGGATGTGTCTCCTGAACACGAGCTACCGCCACATCAAATCAAATCATGAAGAATAAACAGGTTAGTGAGGTCCAGAGATGTGTCCCTCAGTCTAACGAAACAATCTTTCTTGTTTCTGAATCATTTAACGAGTAAAACTTCTGTTTTCAGAACATGCGGGCGATTACATTTGATTTAACTTTTCTTTTAAAATTGATCTGACAATATTGTATTTGTTTTGTGTGTGTGTGTGTGTGTGTGTGTAAAATGATGGTCAGCATGCTCCGAGCCCTCACCCTCGTGGTCTTGATCTTGTTCCCAGAGGAACACATCCAGCCAGAGTTGTCTGGTAGTGTCTTACACTCCTCTCCCTCCAGACACGGCTCCATCTCACACCACCACTTCCCAATCACGATGGAGGCTGCAGAAAAACACACACGCACGCACGCACGCACGCACGCACGCACGCACGCACGCACGCACGCACGCACACACACACACACACACACACACACACACACACAGAGAGAGACATGTGGAAAAATTAAGTCTATATCGGATTTATTGAATTCATCTTCAGCAATTCGACACTTCTTGGCTTTTCAAACCGTTAAAGGGGGCGTGAAACACTCAGTTTCAGTCAATCTCATGTCAATCTCTACTCTTCAGTACCTATAAGAGTAGTATTGCATCCTTCATATCTCCGAAAAGTCTTTAGTTTTATTTTATTTATAAAAGAAATATAGGCTGTACCGAGTCTTTCCGGAAAAAAACGAGCACCTGGAGGCGTATCGTGTGGGCGGAGCTAAAGAATGATGAACGCGCACAAAGCGGTGACGTCCTCAAGCGTGGAGAAGAAAACGCTACCCTAAATAAAGCATAGCTATCAATCAGATTCAACTAATACAGATATGATCCAGAATCAGATCCAGAGGCTGAAATAAATTGAACATGGGAAGCAACAAACACAGGACGTCCGTCTCTGTGGTATGTACTGTATTTAGTGGCCTGTCAACACTTGTGTGTGTTTACTCGCAGTTTATGAGGACATGATTCAGTTTATGGACTATTGTATGCGATTAAACCTTAGCAGTAGCAAGCAAAACGGTTTTGCACGTCAGACTAGTGTAACGTTATACACAGAACAACAATGGAGTAACGTTAGCACATTTGAATGACGAAGCACGCTTTGTGAGAACGCTAGGTTTATGTTTGGGTGGTTTTACAATAAACAAACTGACACCTATATTGGTCAGCTAAACAAATGTATTTAAACACACACCATAGATCGCGTACTCCTTTGATAAATTAACTAACGTTATACACGATCGTGTTGTTTACTGATGTTTACTTACGCGATGATAGCCAACAGCACAGACATTTGAAGCAGTTTTACTCACCGCCTGCTTCCAAAGCAGGACCGTGAACCTTTATCGTCACCGCTCCATCAAAAACACACTTCTTTGGTAACTGTTGATTTCGTGAAGTCCTGTAACAGTAGTGACCGTGCAGATCCACTTTTGCGACAAGAATGTGATGGTAACACATTTGCCCAATAAATCCCTTGATGTGCAACAAAAATGTCTTGTGACCTTTCTTTCACAGAGGATATGATTGTATAACTGGACTAACCAGCAGACCAATTTCACTGCACAGCATCTCAAAATTGGCTTGGTCATTCTTAAATGCCTGAGCCAAAGTCTGTGATCAAAGTGACAGAACTGTCTCACGCGATTGACATCCCAAACGCCAGGCATCAGCCCGAACGCGAGATAACATGACAGTGTTTATTGCATTTTGCTTGCACGCAAAAAAAAAAAAAAAAAAAAAAGAGCCCAAGGGACTTCCACAGTTGCAGTAACTTCCATCATTTATTAAAGTTATTTAGCACCAGGAAGTGACAATTTTGTTCCCTTGAACACATGGGATGGACCAGGTGCTTTATCCACAAATATTTTATGTGATATTCTAATGTTGTGTGTAAGTTAAATCTGTAGCTACTGTTCATAATTTATCATGGGTTAGAAATTAAGGTAACAATTAATTTTAAGGCAGCTGCTATTTACACCAAGTGCAAATAGCGATAGATTTACACTAAAGATGCGTCCCAATTTGCATACATTGCACTATTCTATTAACGGAAAAAACAAAGTGTGGAAAATTGGACACTTCATGCATTCAACTAATGAAGATTTAATCACGTAGTGGAGGGGGACGCACTACCAGATTCTGATGTTGAATAACAAAATAACCATGTAAAGTGCATACACTACACGGTTGAGTACATAGTGCATACGTACATAGTGTATAAGTGCATAGAGTATAGTGCATCATTTTTGGACACAGCATAGCTGTAGATGCTGTTTACTAAGTGAAATAGCACACAAAGTGAAAATAGCAATATATTCTATTTAAATAGACCATATAAAAGTAGCAGTTCTTTGCAATAATAATAATTTCATACAATTTATACTTTATTTTGACAGATACATACTATTTGCAACTCAGTATTGTTGTACATTAACAGGATAATAATAAGAGTGTAAATTATTATTTTTATTTAAATTATTAAATGGATGCTGCATTAATGGGACACTAAAAGCTCTCCCTACCTACCCCTAACCCTGCTCAATAAGTGCTTTTATTATTATTAAAAAAAAATTACGCACTTTATTTCCACTTTTGGAACATTTTCTTAATTTTTTTTGAAAGCAAATGCATTTCCGATGTGATTTGTGATGATAAAAAAAGGGAGAAGAGCGAGCTCTGCAAAAGGAGATGTGATCCAGGGTAGATCGCGACATAACCAAGGATTTTAAGCCTTACGTTTTACTGACTGCACCATTGAAGATCTTGTTAAAAAAACAGGCGTTTTTAGGCAGAGCTAGTGCGAACAGCACTTGCCAACAAGGCACGCTATGCTATTTGCACTTGGTGTGAATAGACACTGTTATTTTAAGGTGACAGTTACATTTTACTCAAATAATATTAATTAACTACGGTTAGGGTTTGGTTTAGAGTTAAGTTATGCATAATTTATTGTTATTACTATATTAAGTACAAGTTAGTGATGTGTGATTACATCACCTTAAAATAAAATGTTACCACAATGTATCCTGGGCATTCAGGTTTCAAGATTTTGCACTGTACTTTTGTAAACCCATGGGTTACCATTCTTATTTGCATATTTATGAGGTCAGTAACATTGATTGAACTCACGACAGGTACGTGACCAGTTTTAATTTGATTGTCAGTCTGTGAAAATGTCACCATGTAAATCCATTCTGCCTGTTTTGGGTTACCTGAAAGAGCACATGGAAGTGTTTGTGACTGAACAAAGCTCATGTTTAATAAGGCAAGAAATATTTAGTTTATGATTGGTTGTGTTTTAATATTCTAGTACTGTATTTCACAACGCACAACTCATGCTGACAATGTAGCACTGCAAAATCTAGTATAAGGTATTATAATCTAGGGTTAAAAGTACTGTGGCATTAGCATGAGTTGGTAACCCAGGTTTAAATCCAATGTGAAAAGTCTTTTATTTTACTTTGATATTTCATTGAATTAAAAAAAAAAATATGTCGTTTATTATGAAATTAATATTTACTGAATGACATTTGCTGAACATTTTCTCTCAGGCTAAAAGCAAAACATGAAAAAACGAAACAAACAAAAAAACACTTCTAATGAGTTTTGAGTATGTATTTGTTTGTGTACGTGTCAGGGCGCATTCAATGCTACACTACAGAGAGAGGAAGAAGAAATGTGCCGAAGACGGAAATGCAGGGTGCCTCGAGTCACCATGTTTTCCCTTGACGAAATGAGCATTCAAAATGTTTCCCACAGTTTCAGTGTAGCTTCTGTTTCAAAGCAACACACATCACAGTAGGACATCTTTTCAATGACCATAGTTTTTTAAACAAAACAGTATAAAGGTAAGGTAGGGGGTTTCTTAAACAAAGAGTTTCAAAACATTACTTTTTCTGCACTGTTCATACAAATATGTAGGTTAAAGGTTTCCTTCCTCCAGACATTGACAATTCTCTAGCTGATGGTGTACTCATTTTGAATTTGAATTGGAAAAATGGCCATTTTAAAATCATTCATGTCAAATTCAGCATACATTTCAGCAAAAATGTACATATGTCATCATTTAACTTAATTTTTCACGCACACATGCACACGGACGCGCACACACGCACCCAACAGTTTGGTAACCATTTACTTCAATTGTGGACACAATTCCCAAAACATCTTCTTTCATGTTCCTCACAAGAATGATGTCTATATAAGTAAATTATAAAAGAAGTTTAATTTTTTTGGGGGGTGAACTATCCCTTTAAGTCTGTCTGCCAACAAACCTTATTTTCAACTGTTCTTGTTCTTGATGTAGTGAAGAGGATTTTCTGAGGTAAATTGTTTGGGATTTGAAAGTTAAAAGTCCATCTTAGATTTCATTATTCTGTACATTATCTTTGCTGTCTGTCACCAAGGTTAAAAGGTAAAAATTAATCAATATAAAGTCTTAGCGCAATCCTCACTCATAGCTTCAGCTAAATCCAAGAAGAGGCTGACTCCTTTCTCCTCACAAACACACTCTTAGCTCACTGCTTTACATCCTTCAGATTTTAACAGCAGCTTTTCAGTCTTTGTGAAATCCTCATTCTACTTTTCTCACTTCCCTGAGAATCAAAGCGTACACTTTCAGTATAGATATGCAAGTGAGAAAGCCTGGGCAAAGTTCCTGCTTCCTGTAGACCTGTTCATAACATACAGGGGGTATGGAAAGTATTAAGACCCCCTTAACATTTTCACTCTTTATTTTGCAGCCGTTTGCTAAAATCATTTAAGTGATTTTTTCTCTCTCATTAATGTACACACAGCAGCCCATATTAACAGAACAACACAGAATTTTTTTACATTTTTGCAGATTTATCAAAAAATAAAAACTGAACTGAAAAGTATTCAGACCCTTTGCTCAGTATTTAGTAGAAGCACCCTTTTGATCTAATACAGCCATGAGTCTTTTTGGGAAAGATGCCAAAGTTTTTCACACCTGGATTTGGGGATCCTCTGCCATTCCTCCTTGCAGATCCTCTCCAGTTCTGTCAGGTTGGATGGTGGACGTTGGTGGACAGTCATTTTCAGGTCTCTCCAGAGATGCTCAATTGGGTTTAAGTCAGGGCTCTGGCTGGGCCATTCAAGAACAGTCACTGAGTTGTTGTGAAGCCACTCCTTCATTATTTTAGCTGTGTGCTTAGGGTCATTGTCTTGTTAGAAGGTGAACCTTCGGCCCAGTCTGAGGTCTTGAGCACTCTGGAGAAGGTTTTCGTGCAGGATATCCCTGTATATGTCCACATTAATCTTTCCCTAAATTGCAACCAGTCGTCCTGTCCCTACAGCTGAACACCTGACACCCCCACAGCATTATGAACAAAAACAAAAATGTTCTGAAAGAATCTTATTCAGGTTTTTTTTTTTTTTTTAGCAAATCTCCATGCAGGCTTTCATTTGTCTTGCACTGAGAGGAGGCTTCCGTCAGGCCACTCTGCCATAAAGACCCGGCTGGTGGAGGGCTGCAGTGATGGTTGACTTTCTACAACTTTCTCCCATCTCCCGACTGCATCTCTGGAGCTCAGCCACAGTGATTCTTCTTTGGGTTCTTCTTTATCTCTCTCACCAAGGCTCTTCTCTCCCGATAGCTCAGTTTGGCCGGACGGCCAGCTCTAGGAAGGGTTCTGGTAGTCCAAAACGTCTTTCATTTAAGGATTATGAAGGCCACTGTGCTCTCAGGAACCTTAAGTGCAGCAGAATTTGTTTTGTAACCATGGCCAGATCTGTGCCTTGCCACAGTTCTGTCTGTGAGCTCTTCAGGCAGTTCCTTTGACCTCATGATTCTCATTTGCTCTGACATGCACTGTGAGCTGTAAGGTCTTATATAGACAGGTGTGTGGCTTTCCTAATCAAGTCCAATCAGTATAATCAAACACAGCTGGACTCAAATGAAGGTGTAGAACCATCTCAAGGATGATCAGAAGAAATGGACAACACCTGAGTTAAATATATGAGTGTCACAGTAAAGGGTCTGAATACTTACGACCATGTGATATTTCAGTTTTTCCTTTTCATAAATCTGCAAAAATTTCAACAATTTTGTGTTTTTCTGTCAATATGTAGCGATGTGTGTACATTAATGAGAAAAAATTAACTTAAATGATTTAAGCAAATGGCGGCAGTATAACAAAGAGTGAAAAATGTAAGGGGGTCTGAATACTTTCTGTACCCACTGTATGTAGTTAGTGGGAAAAAATGCCACAACATCTCAGGATTCAAATTCACACTCTTTAATGTGGCTTGACAGATCACTATATCACTGTCTCTTCCTCTTTACAAGTTATTGCATAACACAAATGAGAGACTGATCACATCTACATTTTTCAGTTGGCCAAATGTAATTTCTGTGAATTAAATTGCATCAATTCACAGAATTTCAATTCGGTCAACCGTATTGAAACATATATCTAAAGTTACAATTTTTCTCAAATTACACAATTATATATTAAGACTATGTCATACACACGCACGCACACGCACGCACGCACGCACGCACGCACGCACGCATGCACGCATGCACGCACGCACGCACGCACGCACGCACGCACGCACGCACGCACGCACACACACACACACACACACACACACACAACCATTTGACTAATACACCCCCTACTGTAGACACAAGCCTAATAGTCACCACAGATACCTAAACCCGACTGTGTTATCTGTCCCATAATTCCTCACTCTTACACACACTAGCCCAAGGTTCATTAAACACTAAACTCCCTCTGGTCTGAACAGGATGGAGAGTGATTACCACAGACTCTTCCTTTTCCTTTACCTGCCACTTTTCTGTACAGCTCAGTTTTACTGTGTACCATCTTAATCGCAGAGCAATTAGCGGTCAGCAGGGGTGTATCCACTTTTTTTCCCGGTTTCAGATACATGCCGATTGTGTTGTGTTACGCAGAACGAAAAACTGTAGTTGATACACAGAAGGGATGATATATTAGTTTTTTTATAGTCCACCGTTGAAAAACAAATGGAAACACCCACTTGAATAGACAAACTTGATAAAACTGTGATAAAACACAGTATGACACACTACACAAAATGTTGTATTATTTTTAAGACCAGATATTACACAGGTGTTTTGCCACAGGGTGCTTGTTCTCAAATGTAATGTTCCTGAGCTCAGGAGGCAAGAGGAACCAACAAGCAGCTTTTTCATTACAAGGATGTGAAGGATTTATATTCAGACACTCAAAATTTTGAAGCCATTTGAAAATGAAAATCCTAAAGTAATACCAGCAAAAGGCAAAAAGCAAAAAAAAAAAGACAGAAAAATAAATCAATTCCATGGAAGAGAAAAATGATGGAAACACTGAGGCCCAGATTAAAACTCTGGCCTAACTGTGAGCATGAAATCTGAGCCTTCTTTGTAAAAAATGAATTGTATTCACAGCACTCATGAATGTACTGCGTGAGCAGAATGTAGCTAAATTCACACGTAGGACAGCATAAGAGCATGCTGTTTGAAAATTATCACATTAAAGTTCAAATTATATACATTTGATTATACGACAGTTAGTTCCCATTCTTCCGATTTAATTAAACTAGCCAAATTTTTCTGATATGTAATTTACTCAGTATTAGGGATGCAGTGATATAACATTTTTAGCTGATACTGATGACCGATTATTCTTTATATTTAAAAAGGCAATAACTGTTATATTGGCAGATAAATCTAAATCCACCATATTGGCAAAAGTTTTGGGACACATGTCTTTACATGCACATAAGCTTTATTAACACCCCATTCTTAATCCGTAGACTTTAATATGGAGTTAGCCCACCCTTTGCAGCTTCAACTCTTAATTCTGGGAAGGCTTTCTACTACCATTCTTCACAAAGGTCTTCTATCTTCTATCGGGTTAAGGTCAAGACTCTGTCTACGACGAAACAAACCATCATCTCCGCATGCATTACTATGCCGTGTGATTCTGCTTGAATGTCTACACCGAAATGAACCATGTGTGTGTTCACAAAGTAAATGGATTTATAAACATACATATTATGTTTTTTTGAAAATGTAAAAATGCAGAATGTTTCTAGTGATGTTTAGGTTTAGATGCAGGGGCAGTGTAGTGGGATGGAAGGAAACGGCGTTGATGAACACGCTAAAAAGCGATTATTATCTTAGTATGCCAAAATGGCATACGAATTGCCGTATCATACACCATTTCGTGAGATCAGTCTGTGGTCTACCACTTTATGTCTGAGTTGCTGTCGTTCATGGCATCTGATGAGAGTTTATTAAATTACAGTGAGGAGATGGGGCGGTGGAGGGATGCTAAAATAAAAATGGTCAACGAGAGAAGGGAAATCTGTTGTATAAGTACACCTCTTATCGTTGATTAGATTGATTAGCTTACCATGCTCCACTTGTGTTTAATTAGCTTTAATTATCTGACGTGCTCCCCTTGTTAATTAGGTTTGATTAGCTGACGGCTCTGTTGTTTAATTATCTGTATGGGCTCCTCCCGAAATTAGTTAATAAAACTTCACTAAGTATTTTCCTTCCAAGTGATTCCAATCATGTTTCAAGCAAATCAAAACCATCATGGTGAACAGTGCTCATCTGAAGTGTCTCAGCTGAAGGATTAGTCCATTGTTTATCAGCTTTGATATATTATCCACAATTTTTTTTTTAATTGAGCCAATAACGCTAACATTAAAAATGAACATATATCGACCGATATGGTGAGTTTCCATGATTTTGAAGTACATTGCCTGTATTTAAAAATAGTGAAAACTTTTTTTCCCCCGCTTTATCAACTTAAAACACAAAACTTGAAACAACATGACTGAACACAAAGTGATTTTCTCCAAATTCTGGAATGCTCCAGAAGACACTGCCTTTACTGCCAATTCTTAAATGTGTGGATACAGCAGAGTCAAAGTGAGACAAATGGTCTGATGTCTGCCGCAACAGCGCTTGACCCATCTGACAGATGGCTCGCTCTCTCCCTTTCCATCGCAAACTTGGCGAGCAGAAAAGAGCTCAAGAGAGAGGACACTAGGGTCAGTGCTTTTGCTCTCAGACTTTTATCTGTCTGGATCCACGCCAGACCCCGTTCAGGTGACCTTCTCAGCCGGGAAGCCAGGCCTTTCTCACCAGGCTTTGATCCTTATATGGTCCCCTACGGCATCTTGCCCTCTTCTGGATCCTCCCAGCCATCACAAAGTCACAGTTTCAGCAACTTTTTTGCCATCGTAGCCTCAGCAGGATAGTGTTTCCTCCCAGGAGAGGGCAAGAAAAAGTGGATTATTGGAGCAGAGCAGGACCCGTGGGGCCCAGGTCGCACTTTCCTGGTCATCCGTCTTCTTAGAGTCGCTGCCACACAGGAAAAAAGAGTAGGTAGAGGTTGACTCTTTTAGGCTGATTTGAGTTCATTTTATTCCAGTTTGTGTTGTAATGGTTTGTGGTTGCATTTAGAGAAGGTCCTTGATCATCCTAAGTGCTGTATGATTGGGAGCAGGTGCAGACCTTTTGACGTGCTTGTAGAGCTGTGACCCCGAGCAGCACACAGGTTGGCAGCGCTGTCAGATATCAGCCAATGCTGCTCGTCATCTGACATTAAATAAATCAAACTGTCAAAGGGTCTGTCATTAACGTCACACTTTGTTGTCCATCACTGATGCAGAGGTGACACTTACACACACGTACACATGCTCATTCAAAAGCAAATGTGAGAGTGACAAAGTGTCTGTCAATCATCTGTGGAAGGAAACACCTTGAGGAACCATAATGAGAAATGGTATGGTTGTTGGTCTCACTTAAAAAGAAGAAAAAAACCTGACAAGCACATTTTAAATGTAACAAATAATAATATATATAAAGTTATATACTTTAATATACTTATTAAATGTCGGGTATATAAAATATAATTATAATTTTAAATAAATTATACTTTTTAAAATATGAATAAAGCTTATTTATAACACATGGTTGATTATATGTTTTCACTGAAAATTTGAAATAATAATGATAAAAATAAAATTAAAATAAAAACTGGCAAGAAAATGCAACAAGATACTTAAAAAGATGTCTTAAAATAAAATACTGTAATAATAATAATAATAATAATAATAATAATAATAATAATAATAATAAAAAGAAGAAGAAGAAAACATTGCCAAAACCCTTTTTTTCAATATATAATGCCTTCTAAAAATAATAAAATTTGAATAATAAAATACCATTTAAAAAAATAATAATAATCTACTTAAATATTTTAAATAATCAAAATATACGATAAATTAATAGTGTTTGAGAATTTTCATAAAGCTTAATACAATGTACATTTGTGTTACTGTTATCGTTTACATAATCTTATGTATAAATAAACTATGTATTAAATGTGCAATTATTTTGTGTTCATTAACACACTGTTATTGCTATGTTATTTTTAAATTGTAAACAATATTTTTTTTCTTTCTTTTAAATTCTCATAATATATCTCACTGTAAAGCACTTTGGACAGTCATGCAAAATTATGCTCTACAAATAATGTTTGACTTGAGCAATAGATTAGTAACAGTAATATGTAAAATAGCTGCAATTACAGCATCTAAAAGAGCCAGATTTGAATTTTATATGACATCACTAGGATCTCCTGGATGGATTCATCAGCACACTGCATTTTCCCAACGTCACTCAATCGATCACTTCCAGCGGAGATTAAGAGCGCTAAGCAATTACACTTTAAATTCTCAAGCTTTTCTTGCAGGTGTTAATTCACAGTGCCGGGTCCGGATCGATGCATCAGTGCAGATAATAGCCATCCCCCTCTTCCCCCTCCCCCTGCTGTCCAGCACGTCATCAAAGTGAAGAATGAACTCACTCTTTAAATCCACTCCAGATACTTTTTCTTACTTTACCTGCACAGAGAAACTGTCTGTTAATGACCCTGTTGATTAAAAAAGGCCTTTGCTGGCTTTTGGTGTGGAAGGATCAAATGGGTTTCTTTTTTGAGTAGGCAAAGGTAACACTTGAAAAAAAGCCTTATAAGGTCAGAGGGCGAGCGGAGAAGCTCTAATGAACCTGGAGTGTAATTAACGGGGGCCGAGATCAGGTCCCCGTCTGAGGGTCAGAGAAGACCGACCTCGGAAGGAATGGAGCACCGTTAGTCGCCATTATTCAGTGTTTTACTTGGAGGAAGAAGTGTGGTTTGATTAGAGATTCAAAGAGCAGCGTAAGGCTTCTCAATCACGACCCTTTCAAAGCTTTCCCTTCTTAATGAATAGACCTCACAGTCCTCATCTTTTGTTCGATGGGAGCTTGTGTGTGTGTGTGTGTGTGTTCTTCTTAATGGAACACTTGACTCAGCCATGGTGTTATGACAAGTGCATTGTTTGGCCGATTATGCTGACAAACTGTCCACAGCTCTCAGCAAACGCACAAAACAATCTCTGAATATTTATAGGTGCAGAAATTTCTCAACACATAAATTATGCTATGTAAAATCAACTGTTTTGATGCCTGCTGCTAACCTACTTAAATCCCTGTGAATTTGTTTGACAAGTGAATTTTCTTTTCTGTTTTTACTTCCTATTTTTACAGGAAGTGTGGGACATATTGAAAGGGTGAGTCCCCTAATGGGCCCTGTCCTAAATGGAACCCTAAACACTGGCTTTGACAGTCAGGAAGCTTTCCACTGTGGAGCGCGCATCAGTACGGGAACTGCAAAAGTGCTCATCGAGGGCGCATACACATAAAAAAAAAGAAAATTAGGCCCCTATTGAAAATGTTTTAGTGACTGATCAAATCTAAATTTTTCAGTTGGCCAAATTGAATTTCTGTGAATTGATGCAATTTAATTCACATATATTCAATTTGGCCAACTACAACATTTAGATGTGATCAGTGACTAGAACATTTTCAATTGGGGCCTGATTTTTTTTTTTAAGTGTATCACATAGGGCCCTATTTTAACGATCTGAAACGCAGGTGTCAAAGCGCGAAGCGCAAGTAACTTTGTGGGCGGGTCTCGGCGCTGTTGCTATTTTCCCGGTGGGATAAATGGCTCTTGCGCCCGGCGCAAATCTAAAATGGGTTGGTCTGAAGTAGCTTCATTATTCATAGGTGTGGTTTGGGTGTAACGTGAATAAACCAATCAGAGCGGCATCCAACATTCCCTTTAAAAGCAGGTGCGCACGTTCCATTATGGATTGCTATTATTATGGCAGGCACATGTTCTTGTAAGAACAGCCCTTACGAAAAAAAAAAATATTGCAGTATTTTGGAAAATTTCATGCAATACATTAGGCAATATATTCACATATATGGGAATTAATATTTATATTTTTCAATATATTGCAATATATTGAAAGCGGCAATCATTTGTATATTTTGCAATATATTACATGAATATATAATATATTTTATAATACCATCAATATATTATTCCATATATTTACAATATATTCAAATATATTTCAAGTAGTCTAATATATTGGTAAATATATTTTCCTTTCGTAAGGGAGTGAAAGACAGAGAAGTTGAGTTGTATGTGGATGGGAGAAACCCACCCAAAATAGCGGTTAAACAGTTTTTTCAGTTTTTCAGTTGATTTTTTTTCCTGGTTCTTGACGGACAAACCAATTTGTTAGATGTCCTTATATACATATATGTCTTCCCACTATTGGACAAACAGGTCTAATCCTTAATTACTACAATAAGCCTGAATAATTTGTAAGCTAGATTTATGCCTATTTTTTCACATCTTCGTGGCACACCACAATGTGTTATAACTGTTGCATCTGTGTAGATTTCATGACCAAAGTGTATGCGCGTTGTGCACGCTATACATTATGGTCAAGCATGCGCCCTTAAAATAGCATAATGAACAACGCGCCACTGACTTTAGACCAGGTTTTTTTCTGGTCAGTGGCGCAACTGTTTAATGGAACAGCAAAATAGCACCAGGGATTGTTTGCGCGGAAACACGCCTCCTTTTTTGTGCTGAACCGCCCAGGGAGTGCAAGTTCATTCACTAGTTTAGCGACGTGCTTCTGTGGAGGGAAAAGCGCGCTTTGCGCGGGTGCAAAATAGGAATGACACATGCGTCGGCGTACAAAGTCAATTGCGCTGGGTGCAAGATAGGGCCCATAATGTTTTCATGCCCAACACGTCTGTGTATGACGGCAAATGTTTCTCATTGAAATAAATGGAGTACCCTAGCCTGACGTGGTCATACTCAATTCTAGTCAGTATATGAGTCTGAAACTGCTCCATTGGGCTGTGATTATGAGGCGTGTTTTAACCCAACCAGGAAAGACATCAATTGGACAGACCTACAACCAATCAGAGCAACGAAGTGACGCATTGTCAAATGTCAGAGCTCAACTGTCAATGTGTTGCCAAGTCCGCGTTTTTTTCTGCGGGTTATTTTCTATGTCTGCGGGTTGAAGCGACTATTATGTGATATATAGACCAATGAGTGCGAATTTTAGCAGGCAACCTTGCCAAAATAACACACATTTTACCCCCCAAACACCATTTTTTTCTGCAGTCAATGGCCCTCATTTATCAATCTTGCATAGAAACGGGCGTATATGTTGGCGTAAGATTCTGCTCCTCTCACCGCCTGATTTATAAAGCTGTGCGTACCCCCGCAATCCAGGTGTACGCAATACTTGCCCTTGATAAATGCTGCGGCTGAAAACGATCGTCATTAGAATAACACGCCCCTATAGATTCAAGTCTCTGCCTCCCCCACGCCCCCATATTACACCATGGACACACGGAAGACGGCAAAGAAGACTTAAAACTTATCCGACGTGGAGATCAATATCATCACCAGGGAAGTGGGAAAAAACTAAATTGTTTTATTTTATTTAAATCCCTATTTTAACGATCCGAGAACATGGTCTGAAGCGCATGGCGCAGGTGCACTTAGGGCATGTCTGAATCCAGTTTTGCTGGTTTAACGATGGAAAAAAAAAACAGTTGCGCACCAGGTGCATGGTCTAAAAGGGCTGTACCTAATCTCTTAATGAGCCATGGTTGTGTTTTGGGCAGGGCTGTTGCTAGGGAATTCTGGGCCCCCTGACAAAACATTGATGTGGGCCCCCAACGCTCTCCACTTATATTATATACGGTATAACGGTATATATAAGGTAACAGTAGGCTTATAAGATTTGGGCATGGAGTTGCCATGAACCTAATAAGGATTTCATACAAAATAACTAAACAGTTAAAAGGTTGGATTACCTGGATTAACTAAATTGAAAAGGTTGGATTACCTGCTACTTGTAACTTCAAGTATATGTATACTGATGTTCAAGTATACTGATAACAGTTCAATTACAGTGTTCATTTAGCTTAACTCAAATATTTGCAGTTAATATGACTTACCATTTTCTGTTAAGGTAACTCAATTATTTTCAGTTATTATAACAAAGTTTTAAGTTTTCACAGAACTTTAAAAATTAAGTACACATCCACACCTTTTTATGTTAACAAAACTCAATTTGTATTGGTTTGTGTTGTCATTGTTTCACCATGCTGGGTACTACCAATCAAAACTTTCCCATGGGTCCCTGTGCTATTTACTTTAAACCAGGTTTCAGCTGATCAAAGGTGCAGTCGTTTGCAGTTGCCTCAATATAGCAATGCGCCAACAATGCGCCTGAACACAGCTCGTTTTTCAGACCAGCACGCCCATAAGTGAACAGATGGGCATGAGTGCATTTGTTATTTAAAAAATGTAGTGCTGGATATGAAAATGATCAGCCTGACAAGCCAAGAGGTTTGGTCTGGAAACTCACCATTGACAGGGCTCAATCCGAGGGGCGGGATAAATGGTTGTCTTTCAAACTCCCTCTGCACGCGATATAGCGCTACAACCAACCGGAGCAACGAAGGTGAAACAGAGCTTGTTGATAGATTAAACATTCGCCGTATCCGGTCGGCAAAACTCAGAACTTTGTTCTTTTCTCAGAGAAAAGCTTAACTCCAAGTCTTCCAGAGTCGCGGTCAAAGCTGATTCGAAAGACAGCAGTTCGCCAGTTTCTGTGTTTACTAGAAGCACGAAAACGCAACTCGGCCGTCATCATTATGGCCCCGCCCACCGACTCTATACACGATGTGATTGGCCCGGCAAGAGTCAGGCGATTACAGCTCAGAGGGGTATTGAGAGTTGCTAAACGACACTTGCGGGCAGATTAGATTTGCTGCCGCTAGGGTGCGTCTAGATTTATAGGCTAGAAATTGATTTAACTGGCAATAAACACTTTTTTAGCGCCTGGCGTCGCATTGCGGTAGGTGTATGATGGGGGCCACAACCTCGCAATTGGGAAGAAATATCACAACTGTGATATATAAAGATGCAGTTGTGAGATATAATGATTTATAGTCACAATTATAATATTTAAAGTCCCAATTGCTTCAGTATCTTCATTTTCTACTCTGAGGCTGAAACGGCTTCCTAAAGAGACAGAAAGAGACATAGAAAGAGCAAGCAAGTGGAAAAATGAAAGTCTGTGTTTATTGGTGCAGAGTTGCTCTAATCCTGACCCGTCCTCTCTGCGGGCACCTGACTCACAGGTAGAGCTGTTTCAGAGGTGCTCAGAGGACTGTGTGCTCATGGATTCTGACAGCTCCATCCTTGCAGGGTGCCACTGATGTTCATTATTTCAGACTTCCATCAGACACCTAGCAGTCACAATACCGCCTCTGCTACAGATGAGCACTAAACGCTGTGTTAAAACATTGTTAGAAAGGTGAGAAGCGAATGACACCATAAACATGCAATTCATCTTCTGAGTTGGGGCAAAGTTTAATTGCGACTAAACAAACAGACAGAATATGCAAATGCTGAAATGCCATGAGAGCGGTGTAGTCATAATTATGAAGTTACACATAATGGTAATTAAAAAGCTTACATCCCGCAATGCCCTTGCTGGTTTTTATAGAGCCACGAGTCACCTCTCCTGATTGGGTTTGTGTATGAAGTTGTACAATTTGAAGAAAACATGTCTTGGAGAGCATACATAATCTTATACATTGTTGGTGTTTTTTTAGTGGGTGTGTTGATGAGCTTATGAAGTCATTTTCAACTCTTGAAGTGTATCTCGTATGTGTATGTTCCGCAGGGCTTCTATCAAATGCACCGTGACAACCTGTCATGCTCTGCATTAACGGCCCCTAGCAAAACATCAGTAGTGGTTATGGAAACAGAGAGTGCGCTGTGTGTGTGTGTGAGAGAGAGATAGAGCGAGAGAGTGTGTCTGAATGCAACAGTGAGATGTGGAAATTGGAAAAAAGGACAGAAATCAGCTCAAAATGAACAGACCGGATAAAAAAAAGTAGAAATGGCAGTAGACTCTCACACAATATTAGCATTAGCAAAAGATGAAACATTTATGAGTGTATTTCTGCTCTTCTGACCCTGCAAAATTGGGCCGAAAACTGTGTGTGAGTGGCACCGTATGTGTGTATGTGGTGAATAAGCCCCGCATTTGACATGTTAAAAGGGATGTTCTTTACTAAGAGTCTTGTTGGGCCTGACATAACTGGGACGCAGTTCTCCCTGTCAAAGCTAATAATCAATTCCCATGCTGGGATAATCTGACAGCACACTCCCACTAATGGTGCCACTGTCTATATACACACAGCTACATATCTCCCAAAACAATCATTCTCTAATCTAACTCAAAATTAGCTAATATACGTCTTCACCGCCTGTTCGAATGAAATATATTAAGGGATTTTCAGCACAGAGAACTTAATATTTTTACTTTGTTTACCCTTCAGGTGGAGTGCGGTGGTCATTTTTTTTGTTAAAGAAGCATCATTCCCTTTAGAGTTTTGGACTAAGTGGATTTTCAGAGCAATAACAACAACAAAAGAGCTTTGATAATAAAATTACAAGATTATAGGGGGAAAAACAGACACAATCTAAAAGTCTATCTTTCACAGACATGGCTTAAGACTAGTCCCAGACTAAAATGAATAATGAACTGTTTTACCTGAAAGCAACTTGCACTGAGATGTCTTAAAATATGTTTTGTTTGGTTTTGTTTAAGGCCTAATCCTTGCTTAATATAAGCCCTGTATATGAAACCAGGCTTATATCCTGAGGAGCAAATCACCCGTCTGTTTACGCTTGAATGTGTTTTAGCATGATTATGATAGTTGATGTCAGATTTTATTGCTGATTTGACATGCGTTATGGAAACAACAAAAAGCCATGCTGACATGACACCTGATCTATTCTAAGTTGGTTTGATGGACTTAGTTGGTTTAAGATGGTACCCCATCCTGGACAATCCTGTATTTAGCTGGCCTAGCCCAAAAAAAAAAAAAAAACCTAAATCAGCCAAAAGAGCAGATAAGACTAGCAAACCAGCTCTGGTCAGTTTAAGATTCAAGTTTCAGAGATTTAAATTGTCCCTATTATGCTATTTTAAAGACTTTTATTTTTGTTCTATCCATACCTTTGTCATCATCAAACTATGCCTTTGTTTTGAATGGGCGACCTCTAGCGGATGGAAAAGTTACATAATGCACCTTTAATAGACAGTTTTATACACAGTTTAATAGACACAGTTTTGCTCACAGCTGCTTAGCAGAACCATAATAGGGGCACTTTAACGCAAAAGTAGCTCATGGAACAAACTGTGCCTGTTTAAACAATATCCTCACACCCAAATCGTCACATAGTGATGCTTAGTCAGAATGCTTCGGCATCACTTTTTAATGCATTGGGTACCCTTTTAGCGTGATTTTTCAGTATGCAGGGTGCTACATTAATTTCAATGAGAAACCTTTGCCGCCATACAGATGTGTTGGGCATGATGAAATTATATGATTTTGCCATTATGACATGTTGGAGTGTGATTCTCAATTTAATTAGACAGCATAATTTTATTTAAATGTCTTTAATTTGTTATTTACGCTATTTAGACGCATTTGATCACGTAACCCAAACCCATCCCTACACCTACCCATTTGCGTGTTATTATGAACGCAAACAAAAACATAAAACATAGGATATAACACACATATACGACTACAAGCACAATTTATTCAGAAAGTACAAATATTCCAAGTGTTCTGAGGCCAAAAGATTCATTTGTATTTAGAAAATCTCCAAAAGCTATCAGCGTGTCCATCCGCCAAAGATCAAGCACACATTTCATTACGAAATGTTACATCAGCGTTGATAGTGAAATTTAATTGACTCTCGTATATCTCGTGACCAATTGCGTCATGACGTCAGCTTTGATTGTAAAATTTCATTGGCTCTCGTGTGTCTTGTGATCGATTGTGTCATGCTGAAGAGTCGGGTGTATCTTTTGAATGAGATTTGAGTGCGTGCATTCACGAGCGGTGGGATCATCATTTCAGCAATTTAAACATTAAGATCAACTCTGTTCAATGAAGATATCGTATGACTTGAGAAGGCTTGGAATGCAACATGAGTTAATACTTTTAAACTGTTTTTGGACAGTTTTTGCAATAAATACCTGTGACCAGTGCCGTCGCTAGTGGGTTGAAAGGTGGTGACGATCATAGGGGCCCCCACTGCCCAAGGGGCCCCACAAAATTCAGAAGCTATACTATTTAGGCCCCTGTTCTGTGAATAATCTTAATATTTGTATTAGTTGTATGCCTGAGATTTTAATGAAAGCCACAAAAACATGCAAATAGATTAAAGAAGTTTTTCAAATATCTTGCTCCTCCTCTCCCTACAAATGGTTCAGTCCGGTTTAGTATTTATTAATTAAATCAGTCAGTGACAAACATTAGATAATTTGACCCAATAAAATGGTAAGTCCCACCCCAGCTCGTGAACAGAACCAATCGTTTAACGATGAACTTGTTGATAGAACAGGAGACTGACTGACAGGCTAAAAATGTCGGAAAAAACAAACATAAATCAGGGTACCAGAAAAGCCTCGAAGAGAACGAGAGGGAGCCCAGGAGAGTTGCTGTATCCCAGTCGATTGAGACACTCTTTAAGACAGGTTAGTAACTTAGTATATTGTTATTTCGCTGTCACTGTCAGATTTACTTTCATGGGAAAACAATAATAATGCCTAATGTCATTACCGGCACCGCCTTCAAATTGATCAAATGATTATGTGGTCAAACTCCCTGTCTTTTTACGCTATTGTAAATAGAGTTTGTTTGTACAACGCATGTCACAAGCATTATGTACCTGCCGGCTGTTGATGAATTTTATTACAGTCAAGAAAACACGAATAACCTACAATACACTGCTCTTATGGATACATTCGCTTTATTTAATAATCTATTACACAGTTACATTGTATCTTTATGTAAACAAGACAAGTAATTCTTATAAAAAAGACAAAAGTCTTTACATTTGACTGCATTCTTGACAATTTATTTATGTTTACTTTTTTATTTTATTATTATTTAACAATTTCGTAGTTGTAAAAATGTCTATAAACATTTACCTTTTAAAATAAAGGGTTTACAACAACAACATCATCTTCTGTTACAAATAAACGGTCATAGTGACTTATTTATACTAAATATAATGTTCTGCAGCAACAGATGTGGCATCATCTGACACTCAACCCCATTCCAAAGATGACATGGAGGGTCAATGCAGAAGATACTCATTTTGTATATTAACTTGAATCACTTTATTTTTTTTGTATTTATAGTAGTCACATATATTTTAACTGAACTGAATTGGAAAGTATTGGTTTATTCTTGATTCAGAGCATGGTATTTGTTGCCTACAGAGCTAGGCTCCTCAACCCATCAAATGCATGAAAGTTTGCTGGTGTAAAGTAAAAACCTTTATTTACATTTATCTGATTTGTTATTTTGTAATAAACCCCTATGTGGGCCTCCATTCTTCTATATTGTACAGTATATGATTTGGGTGGTGGGGGCCCACATCAATATTTTTTTCAGGGGGCCCCAAATCCTCTAGCTAAATTTGGACTGTTATGTGTTTTATATTGTTTGGAAGTGGGATTAGTTGCTCCAAAATATAAAAACCGCCTATAAATATTCATAAAAATATACTTGAATTAAATGCAAATAATTAAATGTGTCTTGATCTGACGCATTAGGCGTACCCTGCACATCTGAAAAATTACACTAAAGGGGTACCCTGTGTGTTAAAAACTGACGCTGTGGGCGAAGGGTCCTGACCAAGCGTCAATATGAGTTGAGAGTGAGAATGTGAAATATTTTAAACATATTACTTTTATTTGACACACCGAACCTTGGTTTGCTTACCGTTCAGGTGGAAAGAGGTGGTGTTTTTTTTTAAGTGGAGTTTTAATAAAAGTATTTAATGAAATAAACATTCAAACTGGTTTGCTAGACTAGTTTCCAAACCTGTCTCCAAGCCTTTGATGGGGACAAGTGCCAAAATCCCCTTCTAAAACCAGGCCCTATTTTAAAACAGACCAATTAAAAACATACAAAGTAACGAAGTAACAACTTTTTTTTTTCAGCAAGATTTTTCTTCCCAAATGGCAATTAAATATTTTACACACATATTAGAGAGAAGGTGAATGTATTTTTTTTAGTTATTCCATTAATAACTTTGCCTAAACGACTTCTAAAAATTCAGATGACAAGAGGGCAAATGCTCTCCAAATTTAGCCACTCTCTCTTTGGCACGTGTGAAGGATGTGAACCCCATGCACACTCGCTGACAGATTTTAGTAGGGCGACACAAATTGTGTGAGTGTGTGTGTGTGTGTCTGTGTGTGTGTAACAGAGAGAGATGAGGTGGTAACAAACAGTGTGTTCTGCAAGTGTGTGTGTGGGGTGTGACCGTGTGCATAAACGCACTAGTGTGTGACAGCGGCAGTGTGTTTGAGTCCGTCCCCGCAGGTCCTCCCTCAGGTCTCCGTCAGGCTCAGCCGACAGAGTCGTTACTCATAAAGACAGTATTATTATCAAGCAGAAGATGAGTATATATTCAGGCCAGAGCACACATGAGGGAAGCAGGAACTTCCTCCACATCTGTGTAATTACACAATTGTTTCAATTTCATGAAGAAGAAACAGAGCAAGGCTTCATATACGCTCACTCAAACACTCCTGCAGCTGTTCATGTATCACTCTGATGAATAATAATATTGAGTTGGTTTACACAAAGACCAGACATGAAACACAGGATAGCGTTCAGACAACATAATGCAAATGGTTGTAGAATCACACAGTGGAAAACAAAGGATTGCAGGTAATTTGCCAATAGCTCAGGTCCTGGTTTGTGTTTTTCCTTAAACACCCCCTGTGGTGAAAATCAAGTGTTTAATGATGTTTATGTGGTAAGTCTATGTGGTGTTTTTAATATGCTTTCAGACAAACCATGTGCAAACCAAGCGACAACCTCCCCCAGTAAAAATACAATACATCGACTGTCTGCTATAGGGACAGACTCCAAAAGGGAGCAGAATCTCATTGAGCTCCATGTTAAAATGCCCAACTTTACAGCAGAAAATAAACATATTACAGCTAGGTACAAATTGTGGTTTTGGTCTATACAGCTCATTTTGCTCTTAATGACAACTGTGAGGGGGATGATTTTTTTATATAACTCATTCATTTACATTATATAAAGCCTTACATTTCTGCATATTTAGGGGCGTGGCCACTTTGAGTGACAGGTGGATAGCCGTTTGTCTGCTGTCTGTTAGTCATCACGTCCCCTCAGCTCCAGCCATGTGCCACCTCTTTGCCCATTGTCAGTTATCTGGGAGTGTCGCGCTGCCAAGATGGCAACGGCCAGCTCGACCCTAGTTTACGCTTCAGAACTGCTCTTCACAATCCTATAGGTGACATCACTATGAAGCAAACTCAACTACCAAGTCAACACCATTGCTGAATATTTTCTCCTTAAAACTGCAGTAAAACAAAGACAGTCAATTTGAAATCGTTGGTGTTTTTCATATTACAAAACTTTTATCCAATCATGTCAATGTGCAGACTGGCTTAAGCATATCATTAACTAGCTGTGAAGCAGGGGACTGTCTGACTCGGAGATGGCAAACAGGAACATGGTTTGTGTAATATTAGCAACACATTATAAGCTGTTTGATAACGTAGTCAAGCTTAAGGCTAATCATATTATTTACCGTCATGTGTTGTTGTAAAGAGTGATACTACAGCATTTACTACAGTAACTTAAATAAAAGTTGACCTGAGCTAGTGTGAGTGAGTGGAGGCGGGGATAATTTGCATATTCACGAGTCCGCGTATACTAAATGATGCAAGGGAGTAGAGTTACATTCAATATTTTTTAAGGCATGAAGATATTTGTTTTCACAGGAAAAAACATTTAAATTTGTAATTTTATGATCAAAGATTTCAAAGTATAAAATGATTGACTACAGGGGGACTTTAATAGCCCAAAAATAAAGGAAAATAGAGTAATATTATTTTCTCAGCCAAACCTTTAATTTGAATCAAGGATATATCTAAAATAACCAAAATTGTCTGCATTATTTCTGAGTTTTCCACTTTTAAATATGATTTCACTTGGTCATTCCTGTTCTCAAAACTTGTTTCTCTGAATCCACTTGAAAGGCGCATCAGTTATATCCCTTTAATTCACGATCTCCTCTCGGGTTCGCACAATGTCTTTTGGATGCACTCTTTGGAATCTTGTTTTATGGGTACTGTGAATTTAGACATACTACTCATGCTACTTTATAGTAAGGAAGTAGGTATATTCAGATGTTGGGGTGCCAATGCGTACATCCCAACTGATGCCATATGTCACATGACAAAGTCAACATGGGGGATATCCCTCATTAAAGGCAGTAATCGGTCAGTTCATCTTTATTTTTATATCGTTTTTTATACAATACATTGTTTCAAAGTATCTTTACAGTAATAAACTGCACAATAACAGAATCAATGATAGAACTTCAACAAATATGAGACAAATTCAAATTCTGCTGTAAAGCTGCTCTAAAAGACAAAAGCGTCATTATTCAACTCAGGTCATTTCAGTGTTGGTTTATTTCTGATCAACAACTGTGTAAAATTCAGCAATTATGAGTTTAATACAACTATAAAGAGTGCTACAATGTTGCAAAACCAATGTTGGATGCGACCAATGGAATAAAGCTTCTGTTTCGACCTGGCAACATTCAGCTCTGGTTTGCTGGCAAATTCTAACTCTCTGTCAGATTATACGTCAGAATTTTGCACCAAACACTGGACATATCTGTTTTATGTAACAGATATAGTCTAAACTTCACATTTACATGTGATAATCCAATTTTTACTCTTAGCACACACAGGACGCATATTTATCATCTGGTGATTCATATGTGCAACCATATGTAGATGACGACTGCATTGAGACAGTCAACCCCTCGCACATCACTGACCAGTGGTCTGTCAACTTCGTTCTTTATCTCACCTGCCCACATAACAAGCTGCCTGGCTTGATCGATATGCTAGCAGATGTGCGGGACCCAGCCCTCCCTGCAGGACACGCGCATAGAGGCGTGAAGTGTGAATCTTTCTTTATGCTATTACACAGATCACATCAGTATGCTGCGAAGAGACGCACAGCTCCAGCTCTAGTCCACCGTACCACCTTCAGTGCGATCTGCTGTGGAACAGGGTGGTGAAATTACCGCATTGAAAAGACAAAACAGTAGAATCTCAAGCTTGAAAAAGACTTCTAAGGAATGGAGAAAGCGATGTAGCACACAGAAAATATTTTTTTTTCTTTTGTTTTCAAGTTTTGTATTCTTCTGGTGAAAGGACACTGAAGTGCAATACTAATTTACCATTGATTTAGTATGTGTGTGTGTGTGTGTGTGTGTGTGTGTGTGTGTGTGTGTGTGTATGTGTGCGTGTGTTTGTGTGTGTGGGGGCATGTTTTTGTGACATATGAGGACACAAATGTGTATAATGACATGGGTATGACATAGGTAGGAGAGGGTGAAATATGAGGACATTGGCCATGTCCCTACTTTTCAAAATGCTTATAAATCATACAGGATTCTTTTTTTTTAGAGAGTAAAATGCAGAATGTTTCCTGTGATGGGTAGGTTTAGGGGCAGGGGCAGTGTAAGGGGATAAAAAATACAGTTTGTACAGTATAAAAACCGTTACGCCTATGGAATGTCCCCATATGTCACAAAAACAAACATGTGTTTGTGTGTGTGTCTGTGTATTTAATATATTTATACAACAGTTATTTCTGTTTTTCACCTTTTTCAGCTGTGCGATATTTTCCTGTTATCAGCACTGGAACTGCTGACTGTTTGTATCACTCTAACCCGTTCTCACTCCCAAGGCGTCAAAATCCGAAGCATGGTCAAGTGCCTTCTGCATCACAATGAAGACGCTAAAGGTGCCCCTTGGTGTCATTTTTCGACACGCTGGGTGCTCCATTAATTTCAATAAGAAACCTTTGGCGTCATACACAGACGCACTGGGTATGGGAATATGAAATGGTGTCATGGTGAAATAATTTTTTTTATTTATTTATTGAAATTATGTATTGGTTTATAATTTTGCCATTATGACATGTTGGAGTGTGCTTCTCAATTATATCAGCAAGCATAATTTCATTTACATTTATTTTATTTACGCTATTTAGACACGTTTTAACATGTAACCCAACCCCACCCCATCCCTAAACCTACCCATTTGTGTGAACATGATATAAAACACAGGATATAACATACGACTGCATCCACGAGTTATTCAAAAAAGTTAAATAATCCAAGTTTTCTGAGGCCAAACGATTGATTTGCATGAAGAAAATCCCCAAAAGCAAAAATCCCCTTCTGCATCCACCGACGATCATGAACACAACAAATTTCAAATATTGGCGCCCGTTACGTCAGATTTCATAGTGAAATTGCATTGGCTCTCGTATGTCTTGTGACCAATTGCGTCATTATGTCAGCATTGATTGTAAAATGTCATTCGCTCTCCTGTGTCTTGTGACCGATTGCGTCATGTTTAAGAGTCTTTTGAATTATTTGAATGAGATATGAATGAGTTCGTTCCCTTGGCAGCGGGATCATCATTTCAGTGATTAAGGGTGCGTTCACACTTGTCATGTTTGGTTCGATTAAAACGAACCCTGGTGCGATTGCTCGGTTAGTGCGGTTCATTTGAACATATGTGAACGCTGCCATCCGAACCCTGGTGCGCACCAAACAAGCGGACCGAGACCGCTAAAAAGATGGGTCTCGGTCCGCTTCCAAACGAACTCTGGTGCGGTTCGATTGATAAATGAACGCAACACGGACCAAAGACATGTAAACGGACCAAAAAACGGACGTATAATGTCACAAGATGCGACGCATAATGCAGCTGATTTGATGACGCGGAAAGATCGGTGTATCCAAAATGAGTAAAGTTAACGTTAGAGGGCAAACGTAGAGCAACGAGGAGGTGCCTCATCAATATTTGATCAGACGAGCATGTTTCGAAAATGCTAGAAAAAACACACAAAAAGCATACCTGGCTCTTCTCATCAAAGTTCCTGTGTTGCCCATTATTAGCAGGTACAGGCGACAGAACGGCCGTCTCTGCATAACGGAGGAAATACTGCTGCTGTTTTGAATGTTTTGAAAATTTTATGAGCTCTTCATGAGTTCTCAGCGGGTAAAATAATGCCACATGTACACGCATAAAATGATCACGTGTAATCCAGCACACAGCGTTGTTTTGAATGTTTTGAGCATTTCATGAGCTCTTCATGAGTTATCTGGTAAAAAAAATAATACCATATGTACACGCATAAAATGCCTGCGCGTGTAATCCGCACACAGCATTGTTTTGAATGTTCGGTAAGCAAGCACCTACGTCATATAAGCCGACCAATCAGGTTGTGAGTGTCTCCCTGTGCCTTTGGTTCGGTAACTTTAGGTTCGCTGTTAAAAATGCCCGAGTGAACGCTAAGCGGACCAGGACTATTATGTTTTGTTTTTGTTTTTTGGTCCGGACCAAACGAACCAAACGAAGCGAACTACAAGTGTGAACGCACCCTTAAACATCAAGATCAACTCTGTTCTTCACATGAAGACATCGTATGACTTCAGAAGACTTGGAATTCAACATGAGTTAATACTTTTATACTGTTTTGGCCAGTTTTTGCAATAAATACTTGTGACTGTACATTTATTTGTCTGTTATGTGTTTTATATTGTTAAGATGTGGGTAGGTTTAGGGAGTTGGGTTAGTTGCTCCAAAATATAAAAGTAACCTTTAAATATTAATAAAATCATGTCTGCTTTTACAAACGCAAAGAATTAAATGCGTCTGCGTTAAAATGCGTTAAAATGAATGGAGCACCCAGCGCATCGAAAAATGACGCCTATAGGGGCACCTTTAGTGTCTTCATTGTGACGCGGAAGGCACTTGACCATGCTTCGGATTTTGACGCCTTGGGAGTGAGAACGGGTTGATCACTCTGCTTGCGACGACTGTCATGGTGGTCGAGCAAATCTACCATATTTATTTTTACAAATACTACTGTTATTGTGTCACGGAATGTAGTTTTAATAGTTTCTGTCGAGAATGTAGTTTTTTTAGACCGTATGTGACTCATATACAGAGCACCTATTTACTATGTGTTTAGACTAGGGCTGTCGATTTAACACGTTAGCTAGATTAATTTATTACGGTAAAAATGTGTTAAAATTATTAGCGTATTTATCGCACATGCCCCACCCTAGACCTACTTAGGTAATCTTACATTAGGTCTTCATTCAGTTGATTGATGAAGAAAATGGTGCAGGGCAACAACTCAGTGTGTGATGAAGCCTATAGAATGCAGTTAGAATGTCCATAAAAATCAAGACATGAGGCAAAAATTTACACTGGGCATGTTTGTTGTGGTCTGCGTCAGAGAGTGATTGTTCCCGCTGGTGTTATGTACTGCAGGCTCCCTGTCGCTTGTATTTAAGGTAAATCACCAACACTATCATCTCTTACATGCTTTTTATTGAACTAAATACAGCCATCTGATAAAACGCATGCGCAGGATACTTTTCTTTCACCCAAGTCTGGGTTGCTTTTACATTCACGTGAAGCGCGGGACAGTTTGACCGCACTCAGACCATCTCCTTCATGCGGTCTTGAATTCAGCACCTCTGAGGTCCGCATGACAGCTTTCACATTACCAATTTTTCATGTGAACCGGGCCCTGTTTCAAACTAAACTGCCAGTGTGAAAACACCCTCACATTTACATCATGATATATAAGCTGTTTTCTGCATGCATATGATACGCACTTAATGGCATATTATACGCACAAACCACCCACGCACCCAAACAGCGTATTCCATATGCCAAAATGAGTTTTGGAGTATACATTCCACGACATTGCACACTCGTACTATTTATACGCATATTTGTGAGATCCGGCTGCAAAAACTGATCTTACACAACAGTTTAAAAAAATAAATAAGTTTTGCTCAGTGTTGCCACTGGAAATATAAAGGAAATATAAATATAATGGAAATATAAAGACAAAGGAGAACTATTCATCTCCAACTCTGAGCAATACACAGTGGCATTTGATTTCTGAATCCGTGTTTTCAAAGAATCGGATGAACCAATGATTCAATGTGCCACTGTACGTCCGACTGATTGCACCTTATCTTATCTATGCATCATATTTTTATTCCTTTTATAACTGTTTTAGTTTACCTTTGTTCTTACCTTTGGTTATTGTTATTATATATATATATATATATATATATATATATATATATATATATATATATATATATCATTATTTTATTCTTTTTAATTCTCTTTATAACTGACATATATTTCTATTTCTTCTGCATCTGTTGATTATTATTTTTGGTTAGGACTGTCTGACTGGAAGACATTGTAAAAGGAGAGCAGTGTGCTTCGCTTCACTCTTCTTGTGTAGCAGACAGTGTAAAGAAGCTGCTCCATCTCTTCCAGCTCAGATAGGAGTAGCCAAATTTAGAATCAGTCAGATGGGGTATATTAATCACCTTTTTATTTGTATTTTTATGACTATTTTAATTATCTATGTTTTTATTTTAATTCTTAAACATGGTATTCTTATTTTTTATGCATATGTTATCACTATTTTAATTTATTTCTAAGTAAAACACTTTGAATTGCCATTGTATATAAAATGTGCTATATAAATAAACTCGCCTTGCCAATATACCATAAAGAGAACCATTTACATTTATCATTTTCATAAAGAGAACTTCCCTCCTGAATTAACAAGTTAAATGAATGAACGAATGACTCAATGACTCAGTTAGACATTCATGGCAGTTTCTCATTTAGATATTAACAAAATATTAATAAAAACAAACATTAAAGGTAAAGTTTACCCAAAAATATTTCTTCCCAAAGCTTTATGTAATGTCTTTTAGATTTGTTTACATAAAAATTACCTTAAATTATCTTTTAGGAGTTATGTAATTTCCAAAAGATCCCTAATTTCTCAGCTAAATTTAATGTGTGATTGATTTGTGATCAATTAATTGTCATGTGTAATTAATTAGATAAAAAAATTAAATTGCTTGACAGCCCTAGTTTAGACGTGTTAAGCGAGCTCCAGGTCGTCAGTGGCCGTTCAGTGTAACGTACCTGCCAAAAACATTTTCATCTCGGCCAGTCCTTTGGGAATTTGCCACTGGCTTGTATGTACATAATGGTTAAATATAATATATAATTTTTTTGGGTATATCAAACGGGCAATCCTTGATCTTATTAACTTTTTTGGCAAAGAGCATAGTTTCAAAAAATATATTTTATTTAATTGAAATCCGTAGGCTACTATAAAGCTGCTTCTGTACTTTTGAGTGTTTATTTTCTATTGTACAAAACTTCTTTCACATTTATAAGGGCTAATATATTTTATTTAAATATTATTGATCAATAAGTAAAATTTTATAAAAATAACAAATAAAGTCCTTTTGAGTGAGTAGCATGCACTGAAAAAAAAGGAAAACACACATTGTCCAATTTATTTAATCTTATTATTTGCAATCTACACAACAAAATTGTGTTTCTCTTCTGAACTTGATTTCTTTGCTTTGGATTAATGTAATTCTCTTAAATGTGCAATCTACTAGATTACATTATTTGGGGTAAATGTGAACCAATCAAGTACTCGAACATGATTTTTGCTGAAATGGTGGTTCCCAGCTTGCTTTGCTTGGGACTTGACGATAAGAGTAAAATTGTTGAACTTAAGTGTAATTTTATGTGTTTTTTTGTGCAAAATTAGATTAGGGGGAGATTTTATATTTTTAAATAGTGTTTAATGGTTAATTATGTTGCAATAATTAGAACCATTTAAATTTTACTAGGTTACCATAGTGGAGAAGAGCGGAGCGATTGCTTAGGCGGCATTAAAGAGCATTTCATTCATAGCACTTGACATGTTCATTATGTGCTATTGCTGACTAACAGAATGAAAGTTAGTCAGTAATAGGGCTGAACGATATTCTGTTTTAACATTGACATCGCGATGTGCGAGTGAGCGATAGTCACATCGCCGACACATGCGATGTGAAGGGTAGTAGTCCATGGTGTATTAAGAGAACGGTAGCACACATAGATATGTATCCATATCTATGGTAGCACACAGTAAACACGAGTTTGTTGCTGGAGTGACATGCACGTCCCACATACCTGCACAGTGATTGGTTCGCTGTGCCGCTGCTCACCCCCTCACGGCCAAACATTCACCGCTAAAATGCGCGACGAAGAGGATCCACCGCAAAAAAAAAAAAGGTTTCGTACCAGAAATCATCTTTTTGGGACTATTTCAGCTACAAAAAAGAGGATGTTGACCAAAAAGTGGTAATTGCATGGAGTGTCAGAAAGTTGTGGCCACAAAACCAGAAAACACCACCAATTTGTCTGATCACTTAAAACTTTAAACGGTACCACAGAGCTCTTTACGATGAATACAAAGCAGGGCTCGACATTAACGCTTGTCCGCAAGTGAAAGAGAATTTTACTTGCCTGACGGACAAGAGCCTCATTAAAAGAAAAAATAATTAGCGAATCACCAAATGCAAGAATGTTTGTGCATTAGTGTAAGTGGCGATCGATAGTGGATAATAATAATATAATGAACTGACGATAATAAGGTTGCGCTGTTGACGCTCGTGCAGTCTCTTGCGGAGAAATTACAACACTTGAGTGTTTTCCTGAATAGCCTACCATCATGACTGAAAATGACACTCATTTCATATGTCACTTACATTTTAGATGCAACATTTATTGTTTTAGTTCTATTTCAGCCGTGAAAATCATTCACAGCAGACCCGTAACGCGTCTCACTCACAGCAACAAGTGTGTTACTGAACGATTCAGCGTTTGAATGAACGACTCAGTGACCCACTCATTAAGACGGTCACCTGCTGCCACCTACTGGAGGTTTAGTTTCATGTTTACACAAACTTTCCAACATTTATTTTTGTCACTTGTAATGAAGCTTGCTTATTAGTGAAATTATTAATATCATGGAATTGTAATTATTGACTTTAGCCTGGATTGATGGCTCTCAATAACGCAATATATATCGTTGGGGGAAAAAATATCGCAATGTGTGCCCAAGGCAGCGTGTAAAAGCGTTTTTGAGTATAAATATGCAGCTATAATGCCTGTAGGTGATTTTGAATTTTATGTCAATGTACAATGGCTACACACTTAAAACTGATCGTAGTGTTTAAATCTTTGTAAGACTGGCCAATGGCAAGGGAAACTCCGAGAGCCCCTCGTGGTCGGGAGCATTTCCGTTGTGTTGTGGCGATTTCGTTGTGTTGTGGCGATTTCGTTGTGTTGTGGCTTGTTTCCGTTGTGTTGTGGTTTCATTTAGTACGGCTGCACTACTGGGCCACCGTATCTTTGTCCTTTAACAGTTAAGGGAATTCCCCATGACAGCGCTAGTCAGAGCATAAGTAAAGTTGCGTCTTAAGTTGTTTAAATTAAAACTATGTTATTGTTTCCTTGTTCCGTTCCGTTTCAATATAAAAGTTGATGTAAGTAGTACTTAAGGCCACCTAATATAAAGTGGGGCTATAGGTCTCACTTTATATTAAGTGTCCTTATGTACTATTTACTTACATCATAAATAAAAATGATTAGGTACAATGTGCTTATTGTGTTAGTTTTTTATTGTGAAACACATTTGATGCTATTAAGGAGGGATACGGGAAGGTTAGGAACAGGTTTGGTGGTATGGTTAGGTTAAAGGGTGGGTTAAGGGGCTAGGGAATGGTCAACAGTGTAATTATTGCACTAATTACAGAAATGACAAGCAGGTATTTTACATAGCAGTTAATATAAAGTGGCACCATGCATACACATGGACATCTTGAGCCTCAGGCTTAAATATTAGGTTGAGCTCATATCGTGAAACGCACACACAGTGTATTTGTACATATATTTTTTTATACATATTTGTTTATTTGTTCACAGAGGGTTATCTTGATTTAGAGGAGAGGTCATATTGGCCCTTTGGCATTTGCGTCAAATTTGAATAAATCCTCTAAAATCACATCAAGGTGACAGCTAAAGCAAAATGTCATCTGAGGGAAGCTTTGAACGTCTGTTATTCCAAATTATGCTTGTCTAAACTTATAATAGGCATTCTATAATAGGCTTTTGCATAGTCAAATGTCTCTCATAATACACCTGCTGTAGGTAACAAAGAAAATAAAATGTTCTTTATTACAGAACATTTCACTGCATCCAATAATGGGGAAAAAAAGCATAATTCTGCACATATATGGTGCAAAAGTTTGGGTAAGGTGATGCCTTTTGACTGTTATGAGTCATATCTGGATTCCTACCGTCTACACAGGAAGGTTTGTTCCGTGTTGTGCCGGCCACTTTTCCCGGTAAACACGAGCACTTGACCGTCTGGGAACGTTCCTCGATGCGGTTCTTGTTGCAGCATCGGTGCGCTGCGATAACCTCACATGTTCCTCCCTCTGTGGATGCAGACAGACACGTACATCAGTGGCACATATGAGATACTTCACCTTTGACCCATTATAAAGATGCACATATCTCAGCTTGATCTGAAGCATTTTGATACATGACATGCATCAGAAACACATATTTCAGTAACACACACAAGAGATAAAAGCAAATCAGTGACAAGTACACATTACTGAGGTCAACAGTGAGAAAATACTGATTTTTAACCTTTAACTTCCAATATCTGACAAAAACTGAGCAACAAGAGAAGCCTAGTTTATATTTCCATTTAGATTGTATATGAGTAAAAATAGGTTTTGGGTTACTTTACAGGAGGGGGGTCTTTTGGAGGGGTCTGCCAATAAAAAATTTAGCTAAACCTCAATGTTTAATGTTAAAGGAACACTCCACTTTTTTGAAAATAGGCTCATTTTCCATGTCCCTTAGAATTGAACAGTTGAATTGTACCGTTTTTGAATCCATTCAGCTGATCTCTTTATCTGGTGGGCAGCACTTTTAGAATAGCTTAGCATACATCATTGAATCAGATTAGGCCATTAGCATCGCACTCGGAAATGACCAAAGACTTTTATAATTATATACTATAATATTTTTCCTATTTAAAACTTGACTATTCTGTAGTTACATCATGTACTAAGACCAACAGAAAATTAAAAGTTGTGATTTTTAGACCTATATAGATAGAAACTATTTTCTCTTTGTTTTCAAACCTCAAATAAAGATTCAAACGGTAATGAATCAGCGGATTGATTCATGAAT